>NC_057794.1:485759230-486015268 GCF_018294505.1 Triticum aestivum
CGCCGCCACCTTCCGCCGCAGCCCCGCACCCCACGCCGCCCCGCCGCAGCGCCGGAGTCCCGTCGGAGCCCCGCCGGAGCCGAGCCGAGGTAGCCGCCCCGCCGTCCCGGTTTTCTAAAGAAAACCGTTTGGTTTTTTAGAAAACCCTAGTTTTCGTTTTTTTAATAGATCGGTTTTTCTCTGGTTTATTTATTTAGCGAGCGTTCGCTCGTTTGTTTGTTTTAACGAACGTGTTCTTCGTTTATATCCAGATAACGAACGTTCGTTCGTTAACCTGTTCTTCATTTTTCTTTTTCTCGAATTTATTCTGCGATTTTTCTGATCACGATTTTGGATCCGATCTTAGTTTCTGTTTATCTTTTCGCTCGTTTATCAGAATCAGGCGATTCAAGCGCCTGGAGTTTCGTCTCGAAACCCTCTTTCCGGTTAATCAACTCAAACAAGTTTTTGCTACTGTAAAATTTGACCTAAGTTAAGATTAGTAAAAGAAGTTTCTTTCGTTCGCTGGTTGAGTTTTGTTGCTTTGTTCGATTTGATTCTTTTTGCCAACCAGAGTTCTTAAGTTGAACTTTCTGGTCAACCTCTCTTGTTTGAGTTTTTCTTGTGCATCGTTGCTTGTTACTTATGTATGTTATTGTTTGCTTGCGATAGAATTCTCGGAGTGCGAAGTGTGTTACTACGAGTCTCTAGGATTCGCAGATCATCAGCATGGCAAGTAACACATTGATCATACTCTTTCCAAACCCAGTTTTTGTGCATTAGTTCCAATCCTCAAACATTGCATGATTAGGATGTCATTAACTTGTGGGTTGGGAAGTAGTTGCTGAGGTACAACCTATTACCCTGTTATATTCAAACCCTTGGGAGTTACCGCTACGTATTGCTTATATTGCCATGCTATGCTCATAGACGTGGTTCGGGTTTGAGTGAAATCCATGACAGTTTTGAGATTCTTAATTAATGGTTCAACTTAAGGTGGCAACTTAATCAAACAACTGGGTGGATTGAGGCACCTGGGAAACCCAGTGTTGTCTATTTTTATTTTTGGAAATCCCGGGGTACCCATGTGATCTTCCTATGGACCGCCACCCAGGCTCAAAGGGAACTGAGATGATTCATGCTAGAAACTTCCGTGTGCAGCCACAAGCTATTATGGGCTCTAGCATAGTTGAGTAGGTTACGTGAAGCTCTTGAAGAGGTAGATCAGCAGGTAGTGGGTTTTGTAGATTTGGTATGGTCTACCCGGAGTAGATAGTTAATGTTTCTGAAAGACTGTGTCTCGGTCATCCGTTTCTCAAACACCATGTAGTGCGAGAAATCCAACGGAGGCGATCGAGTCTTGTGGGGAAAAGTGCGCAAACCTCTGCAGAGTGTACAATCTAATCATGGTTAGCCGTGTCCCCGGTTATGGACAATTCTTGAGTATCTAGTGCTTGAGTTATCGCATGTATCTCACCATGTTTAATTAATACTGTTGGGTTGTTAATCACTTTAATTGGGATTGAGTTGGGGGTACCTTCTCAATGATGTTTCAACCAACATGATAGTTAAATTAAAATATATTCCTTTGTTGTAGGGGAAAATTGGCTTTTCGCAAAAACTATAACCATAGAGCTTTCCACCAGCCATATATGCATGTAGTGATAGAATTATTCTATTCTTGCTCTGCTATGTTAGATTGCCAGCATATTCCATGTGCTGACCCGTTTTTGGGCTGCAACGTATTATGTTGCAGACTTTTCAGACGAGGAGTAAGGTTTGTTAGGTCGTTGCCGTGCAGCTCAGCTATGCCGTTGGAGTTGATGGACTCACTTTATCTTCCAAGCCTTCTGCTGTTATCGTATTAGATGGCCTTAAGCCATATTATTGTAATAAGTTCTCTTTTGAGACGTTCGATGTAATAAGTGTGTGATTTCTACTCTATTATAAATCCTTCAAGTACTGTGTGGTGTCAGCATTACTGATCCAGGGATGACACCTGAGCACAGAGATTGGACCGTCTGAGGTCTGGTCGCTACACAAACACACAAGAAGAAAGTAGGAAAAAGAAAATAAGCTAGCATGGATATTACGATGAAAGAGTATGAGCACCGACATCTAGCAATGAGTGTGTGTGAACATAAATGTAATGTCGGCGAGAAATACGTACTCCCCCAAGCTTAGGCTTTTGGCCTAAGTTGGTCTATGGCCACGGCTGGCCTGGCTGATATCCATAATAATAGTTGTTGGGGTCGTACTACGACGAAGAATAGTTGGGATCATACTGATGTGCAGCAGTTATCGCCTGTTGAGTTGCAGCGTGGAGTCGAGCTGCCTCCGCTCTCCTCTCATACTCTTCTGCCTCCTCTCTGGTAATAACATATCTTCTTTTTGTCTGTGAATCAAAGAAGGCAGGAGCAGGGAGAGTAATACGGAAAACACGTCGTTTATCAAAAATTAAACGATATAAGAGAGGTGATTCAGGCCTCTCGACAAACTAGTGCGAAGCCATAGTCATAATCTAAATATGCAGGAGGCAACTCCGTATCACCCTCATGAATGTCTATCTCAAGAAAATGACCTAAGCGGGTTGCATAGATTCCTCCAAAGAAATCTCCATTATGTCTATTATGATGCAACCTACGAGCTACAATGGCTCCCATATGATAAGATTGGTCTCCTAACACAACACTCCTAAGAATGCTAAGATCAGGGACACACATGTGACATGCTTCATCCTTAGCATTTATGCATCTACCGATGAAGAGAGCAAAATAATGTAGCAGGAAAGTGAATGCTCCCTATGGTAGCCTGCGTTATATCTCTCGATTCCCCTACAGTTATACTAGCAAGAAAGTTTCTAAATTCAGATTTAGGGGGATCCCTAATACTACCCCATGATGGAAGTTTGCAAGCAAGAGTGAAATCCTCTAGGTCCATGGTATAAGATTTGCCATAAAGATCAAACATAACTAAAGGAGAATTACGCGAAGATGAATACTCAAACCTCCTGACAAAGGAACTTGTGAGATCATGATTGAGGGAGTCCTGGATTAGGGGGTGTTCGGGTAGCCGGACTATACCTTCAGCCGGACTCCTGGACTATGAAGATACAAGATTGAAGACTTCGTCCCGTGTCCGGATGGGACTGTCCTTGGCGTGGAAGGCAAGCTTGGCGATGCGGATATTAAAGATCTCCTACCATTGTAACCGACTCTATGTAACCCTAACCCTATCCAGTGTCTATATAAACCGGAGGGTTGTAGTACGTAGGCAATCAACTCCATATACAACAATCATACCATAGGCTAGCTTCTAGGGTTTAGCCTCCTTGATCTCGTGGTAGATCTACTCTTGTACTACCCATATCATCAATATTAATCAAACAGGACGTAGGGTTTTACCTCCATCAAGAGGGCCCGAACCTGGGTAAAACATCGTGTTCCCTGCCTCCTGTTACCATCCGGCCTAGACGCACAGTTCGGGACCCCCTACCCGAGATCCGCCGGTTTTGACACCGACATTGGTGCTTTCATTGAGAGTTCCTCTGTGTCGTCGCCTTTAGGCCCGATGGATCCTTTGATCATCAACAACGATGCGGTCCAGGGTGAGACTTTTCTCCCCGGACAAATCTTCGTCTTCGGCGGCTTCGCTCTGCGGGCCAATTCGCTCGGCCACCTGGAGCAGATCGAAAGCTACGCCCCTGGCCATCAAGTCAGGTTTGGAAGCTTAAACTACACGGCTGACATCCGCGGAGACTTGATCTTCGACGGGCTCGAGCCACGGCCAAGCGCGCCGCACTATCTCGAGGGGCATGATCTAGCTCTGCCCCCGGACAGTGTCCTGGAGGCCGCACACGCATCGGTTCCGACCCCTAACTCGGAGCCTATTGCGCCAATCGAGGATGAGCGGTTGGACGTCACCTCGGGGCTGCGATCCCGAAAGCGATCGAGCCGAACGCTAGCCCCGCACTCTGCACGACCCGTGACTCCGAGGATCCGGACTCCTCCCCGGACTCCGAACCCCCCGCGCCCCTGCCAATCGAATCCGATTGGGCGCCGATAATGGAGTTCACCGCCGCAGACATCTTTCAGCATTCGCCTTTTGGCGACATCCTGAATTCTCTTAAGTCTCTCTCTTTATCAGGAGAGCCCTGGCCGGACTACGGTCAGCGAGGGTGGGATACGGACGATGAGGAAATTCAAAGCCCACCCACCACCCACTTTGTAGCCACTGTCGACGATCTAACCGACATGCTTGACTTCAGCTCCGAAGACATCGACGGCATGGACGACGATGTAGGAGACGAACAGGAACCAGCACCTGTAGGGCGCTGGAAGGCCACCTCGTCATATGACATATATATGGTGGATACTCCAAAAGATGGAGATGGCGATGGAACAGTGGGGGATGACGCCCCCAAGAAACAGCCAAAGCGCCGGCGTCAGCGGCGCCGCTCTAAATCCCGCCAAAGCAAAAACGGTGATTCCGGCACGGGAGATAATACTACCCCGGATAGCGCCGAAGAACACCCACCTCAGCAAGATTCGGCACAGGAAGATGGAGAAGCCAGCCCTCATGAGAGAGCGGCAGACCGAGAGGTCGAGGATGATAACTATACGCCTCCCTCCGAAGACGAGGCAAGCCTCGATGACGACGAATTCGTCATACCATCAGACCCCGCCGAACAAGAGCGTTTTAAACGCAGGCTTTTAGCCACGGCAAGCAGCCTCAAGAAAAAGCAGCAACAGCTTAGAGCTGCCCAAGATTTGCTAGCTGACAGATGGACTGAAGTCCTTGCGGCCGAAGAGTATGAACTCGAACGCCCCTCCAAGAGTTACCCGAAGCGCAGGCCGCTACCCCGATCAGAGGAGGAAGCACCTACATCACCAGCGCATGACATGGCAGACCGGCCACCTCGCGGCCGCGACAGAGAGGCCTCTCGGCCCTCCACCCAAGCCATGCCCCGACGCCGCTCAACTAAGGCACGGGAAAATGCGCCCGACCTGCGAGACATACTGGAGGATAAGGCAAGACAAACAAGATCGATCTACGGATCGCGCAGGCGCCCTACGGCATGTGACAATGATCTTCACTCCGGATACAACAAATCCGGCCGGGCCGAACACAACAGACATAGCTCTTCCGAGCTGCGTCGTGATATAGCCCAGTACAGAGGCGCCGCACACCCGCTATGCTTCACGAATGAAGTAATGGATCATAAAATCCCAGAGGGTTTCAAACCCGTAAACATCGAATCATACGATGGCACAACAGATCCGGCGGTATGGATCGAGGATTATCTCCTTCACATCCACATGGCACGCGGCGATGATCTACACGCCATCAAATACCTCCCGCTCAAACTTAAAGGACCGGCCCGGCATTGGCTTAACAGCTTGCCAGCAGACTCAATCGGTTCTTGGGAGGACCTGGAAGCCGCATTCCTCGACAACTTCCAGGGCACTTACGTGCGACCACCGGATGCCGACGACTTAAGCCACATAATTCAGCAGCCAGAGGAATCGGCCAGACAATTCTGGACACGGTTCCTAACAAAGAAAAACCAGATAGTCGACTGTCCGGACGCAGAGGCCCTAGCAGCCTTCAAGCATAACATCCGCGACGAGTGGCTTGCCCGGCACCTGGGACAGGAAAAGCCGAAATCCATGGCAGCCCTCACGACACTCATGACCCGCTTTTGCGCGGGAGAAGACAGCTGGCTAGCTCGCAGTAACAACTTATCAAAGAACCCTGGTAATTCGGATACCAAGGACAAAAGTGGCAGGACACGTCGGAATAAGCAAAAACGCCGCGTTAGCAGCGACAGCAATGAAGACACGGCAGTCAATGCCGGATTCAAAGGCTATAAATCCGGTCAGCGGAAAAAGCCATTCAAAAAGAATACTCAGGGCCCGTCCAGTTTGGACCGAATACTCGATCGCTTGTGCCAGATACATGGCACCCCCGAAAGGCCAGCCAATCACACTAACAGGGATTGTTGGGTGTTCAAGCAGGCAGGCAAGTTAAGGGCCGAAAACAGAGACAAGGGGCTGCACAGCGACGACGAGGAGCCCAAGCCGCCGAACAACAATGGACAGAAGGGCTTTCCCCCACAAGTGCGGACGGTGAACATGATATACGCAACCCACATTCCCAAGCGGGAGCGGAAGCGTGCGCTACGGGACGTATACGCGATGGAGCCAGTCGCCCCAAAGTTCAACCCATGGTCCTCCTGCCCGATCACTTTTGATCGAAGGGACCATCCCACTAGCATCCGTCATGGCGGCTTCGCCGCATTGGTTCTCGACCCAATCATCGACGGATTTCATCTCACAAGAGTCCTCATGGACGGCGGCAGTAGCCTGAACCTGCTTTATCAGGATACAGTGCGGAAAATGGGCATAGATCCCTCAAGGATTAAGCCCACAAGAACGACCTTTAAAGGCGTTATACCAGGTGTAGAAGCCAACTGTACAGGCTCAGTAACACTTGACGTGGTCTTCGGATCCCCAGACAATTTCCGAAGCGAAGAGTTAATCTTCGATATAGTCCCGTTTCGCAGTGGCTATCACGCCCTGCTCGGACGAACCGCATTCGCAAAGTTCAATGCGGTGCCGCACTACGCATATCTCAAGCTCAAGATGCCAGGCCCTCGAGGAGTAATTACGGTCAACGGAAACACCGAACGCTCCCTCCGTACGGAGGAGCATACGGCGGCTCTCGCAGCGGAGGTACAAAGTAGCCTTCTCAGGCAATTCTCCAGTCCGGCCATTAAAAAGCCAGACACTGCCAAGCGCGCCCGGAGTAACCCACAGCAAGACCGCCTGGCACACTCTGAGCAAGCGTAGCAATGCGGCCCCAACCCCAGCTTTCGCGACATAGCGAAACCAGTACCTCGCGTACATAACTACGCCCTTGAAATACCATGGGCACAGGGGAAGGGGCACAATAACGGCACGCCCAAAATACGGCTTAAAACGTACTAGGGGCTGCCGGATTCTTTTTTTAATTTTTTCTTACTTTCAGGACTCCATACTTCGGACGACCTGTTCGGCAATTCGACTGCCGCACAAACGATGCAAGATCCAGGGAGGCAGACAAGCCATGCCGCATTATGGAACTCCCAGGTGGTCTCTGTTACGAGCGGTATACCTGTTTTAAATACAATTCCGCGGCCTGCCCCTGGTCAGGACATACTGAATAGTCCAATATCTTTTGCTTACCGCACTATTTGTATCGTTCGGCTTTGATAAATAGCCTCTCTATAAACAATGCTTAGCTTCTTGTCTATTTTTGCATTATCTTCTTTTCACATTTATGTTTATTAAATGACATGATTGCACCCGTACACCATGGTACGGCAAACACGCCAGGGGCTTCAGTACCCCTCATAATGGTGTGAGAAGTCCGTACACTTTCACAAGTGCGGCACCCCGAACTTATAGCACTATATGCATCGGCTCCGAATCATGATTTGGGTCAATAGTTGGGTTTGCCCGGCTCCTATGTTTTGGTGCCTTACGTTCCGCTCTATCGGCTAAGGTAGCACTAGGAGAACCACTGCGATTGTGCCCCGGTTCAGCTGGGTTAAGCACCTCAGTGGAGAAAGCTAAAACTGACTGTCATGATGTGGCGAGAGACCGGTCACTGTTCGAGAGGTTTTTCGAGTCCCTAAAAGCTTATGCCGCTTCGAGCGAGGAGCTGGCTTTGTCCGGCCAAGGCGTGGATAGCGCCCCGAACTCGGTCTTCCGAACTAGGGGCTTCGCCGAAATTTAAAATTATAGAGTTCTATGGCTAAGTGAGAGTGTTCAAGCATTATAGTCCGATTGCCTGGTTCGTTGTGCTGAGCGCCTCCCTCGAAGGACCCAACTATGGGAAAAAGAGCGCTCAGGTTTATCCCGAACACCCCAGCACTAGTGGCATGGGGGCAGAAGCCGACGACTGGCCATCTCTCAATTTTTGATAAACGGCCGCACAGAAAGTAATATTTTAAATTCAATAAGCATTGCTTAGCGCATATGAACAAGTTTTCAGCGCACAGGATAAACACGAGCGAGTTCATTCAAAAATCACATCCTTGGTACATTCATCCGCCACAAGGCGGGCACCTGCAAGAACATCCTTGTAGTAGTTCTCGGGCTTGCGATGCTCCTTCCCCGGCGGCGGCCCGTCCTTCACAAGCTTCTCACCGTCCAGCTTACCCCAGTGCACCTTTGCACGGGCAAGGGCCCGACGGGCACCTTCGATGCAGACGGAGCGCTTGATGACCTCGAGCCTCGGACAGGCCTCCACCAGCCGCCGCACCAGCCCGAAATAGCTCCCAGGCAGGGCCTCTCCGGGCCACAGCCGAACTATGAAGCCCTTCATGGCCTGCTCGGCCGCCTTGTGGAGCTCGACCAGCTGTTTCAGCTGGTCGCTCAAGGGCACAGGGTGTCCGGCCTCAGAATACTGAGACCAGAACACCTTCTCCGTCGAGCTACCCTCTTCAGCTCGGTAGAATGCGGCGGCGTCGGATACGCTGCGGGGAAGATCTGCGAATGCCCCTGGAGAGCTCCGGATTCGGGTAAGTAATAGGTAGTTCACTTTTATATTTCTGCTTTGCATAAAGAATGCCTTACCCGCTGCTATCTTCCTCATCTCCTCCAACTCTTGGAGGGCCTTTTGGGCTTCGGCCTTGGCAGACTTGGCAGCCTCTAGGGCCGTTGCAAGCTCGGATGCTTGCGCCTTCGACTCCAGCTCCAAACTCTCATGTTTTTTCATGAGAGCCTGCAGCTCTTGCTGCACCTCGCCGACCTGAGCCCCAAGTCTGTCTCGCTCGGTGCGCTCCGCGGCCATTTTCTTTTCGGCCTCAGACAGCACCTACTTAAGGGTCACCACCTCAGTCGTGGCCCCTACAATAAGCAGTACAATCCTGTTACTCTTTTTTGCAATCAAGCCTTTTTATAGGCACTTTTTCTATAAGGTATTTCTTACCTTCTTCCTCCTCGAGCCGCCGCTTGGCAAGGCCGAGCTCTCGCTCGGTCCGCTTGAGGTCCTGCTTCAGGACACCCACCTCCGCAGTCAGTGCGGCGGTGGACAGCAGCGAAGCCTGCATACGCATATTGACTCTTTTTTTAGACTCCTGCGAAATTTAATAGATCCTCTATTCGGCTTTTCCTTCCGAACGCCAAACAGAGCATCAGGGGCTACTGTTTATGCGGTAATATTTTTACATATTTTTACTTACCTCGAAACCTGTTAGAAGGCTAGCGCAAGCTTCAGTCAGTCCGCTCTTGGTGGACTGAACCTTCTGGATCATCGTACTCATAATAGTACGGTGCCCCTCATCGATGGAGGCGTCGTCAAGCACCTCCAGCAGATTATCCGGCACCTCCGGTTGGACGGAGGCCGCCGGCTCAGAAGGCTTGCTCCTCTTGGGAGGAGTTCGCCTACCACGGTCTGGAACTGTGGAAGATTCCGGCACGGTGTCCGGCACAAAGCCGGACTGAGAGCCCTGGGGAGCCTTATCCCCTTCACTCCCGGAGTCCGGGAGGTTGCCTTGCGGCTCCTCCGGGACCACCTCCTCCTACCCCGGAGCTTGTCGCAACGCCACTTCGGCGTCGTCTGCAGTGCGGGGGGAGACAGCGGGCGGGACTAAGTTCACGTCTGATGAGTCCAGGGAGCCGCCCGACGATTCGTCGAATTCGGCCCGGGGCGGACTGCATAATTACATTCGACATTGGGGAAAGTTGTGCAACAAAGGAACATCATGAGTTACTCTGATATGCGAACTTACGATTTCGCCGATTGCTTGGCCCTGTTTGGCCACTCCTCTTTGCCCTCTTCGGCGTTGGGGGCGTAGTCCGGCGGAGGGGTCTTTCTTTTCCTAGACCCCTCGGCCTCCCCCGTTGGGGCGGCCTTCCTCTTCTCTCCTCCCTCCACTGGGGGGGAGAGTTTTCTCCTTCCTCCTCCTTGTTTTCGTGGGAGGAGGGCGTCTCGGACTCGTCAGATGACGAGTCCGACACCACCATGTAGCGGGCACTCTTTCGAGTCCCCGTGGTCTTCTTCTTCTTGGCCCTCTTCTCTGGCACCACATAAGGCGCCGGAACCAGCAGCTTCGCTAGTAGAGCTGGGGCTGGGTCTTCGGGCAGCGGAGCCGGACAGTTAATCGGTCCGGATATCGCCCGCCAAGCCTATCAAAGGTAAGGGAGTTTAGATCCCGCATAGAGTCAAACTATGAAAAAAGCTTAACATCCTGTAAAAGGTGTAGATGGCATACCTCGCTAGCGTGACACTGTGAGCTGTATCCGCGGTCCTCGAAAGGGGATGTGGGAGCCTCGGCGCCCTTGAATAGCATCTTCCAGGCGTCTTCGTACGTCGTGTCGAAGAGCCTGCTGAGGGTTTGATGCTGCGCCGGGTCGAACTCCCACAGATTAAAATCCCGTTGTTGGCATGGGAGGATCCGGCGGACGAGCATAACCTGGATTACATTAACAAGAGGAATGGCTTGTTCACCAGGGACTGGATGCATGTTTGCAATCCGGTCACCTCTTTTTCGTCACCCCACGACAGACCCGTCTCTTTCCAGGACATAAGCCGCGTGGGGGGTCCAGATCGGAACTCGGGGGCTGCGGTCCACTTCGGATCGCGCGGCTCGGTGATATAAAACCACCCGGATTGCCATCCCTTTAGGGTCTCCATGAAAGAGCCCTCGAACCATAGGACATTGGCCATCTTGCCCGCCATGGCGCCTCCGCACTCTGCCTGGCTGCCACGCACCACCTTGGGCTTAATGTTGAAGGTCTTGAGCCAGAGGCCGAAATGAGGGCGGACGCGGAGAAAAGCCTCGCACACGACGATAAACGCCGAGATGTTGAGGATGAAGTTCGGAGCCAGATCGTGAAAATCCAGGCCGTAGTAGAACATGAGTCCCCGGACAAATGGGTGGAATGGAAAACCCAGTCCGCGGAGGAAGTGGGGGAGAAATACTACCCTCTCATGGGGCCTTGGGGTGGGGAGAAGCTGCCCCTCTTCAGGAAGCCGGTGCGCGATGTCCTTGGACTGGTATCCGGCCTTCCTTAGCTTCTTGACTTTACCCTCCGTGACGGAGGAGACCATCCACTTGCCTCCCACTCCGGACATTGCTGGAGAAGGTTGAGGTGGGAAGTGCGGGCTTGGGCGCTGGAGCTCGGGTGCGCAGGAGATGGATAGGCAAAGGAGGAAGAAGGCGTAGGTAAAAAGGTGGATCCTTGTCCCCTTATATGGGCGGATGCGGTTGTGCGTCCCCACCTGCCTAGTAAAACTCGCTTGCCTCCCAAGCGCCGTGATAAGTGGCGCGGTTGGGTTACCCATGTCCGTATTGATGAGAATCCCGTAAAAGGGGGGTACACGATCTCTGCTTTGACAAGACGTGCCAAGGAAACCGCCTCGCAAAACACGCTGAGGTGGAAAAGTGAAAACGATTCAAGTGAAGGACTTGGCTGTAGTGTGATGACGCAATGCGGAATACGTCAGCAGATTTGATTTGTGTTAATATTATTCTCTCTATGGCAATATGTGGAAGCTTATTTTGCAGAGCCGGACACTACTCTTGGTGTTTACAATCTTCTATGAAGGACTTGGAGGAGGAACCCGCCTTGCAATGCCGAAGACAATTTGCGCGCCAGACTCGTCGTCATTGAAGCCTGGTTCAGGGGCTACTGAGGGAGTCCTAGATTACGGGGTGTTCGGGTAGCCGGACTATACCTTCAGCCGGACTCCTGGACTATGAAGATACAAGATTGAAGACTTCGTCCTGTGTTCGGATGGGACTTTCCTTGGCGTGGAAGGCAAGCTTGGCGATGCGGATATCAAGATCTCCTACCATTGTAACCGACTCTATGTAACCCTAACCCTATCCGGTGTCTATATAAACTGGAGGGTTGTAGTCCATAGGCAATCAACTCCATATACAACAATCATACCATAGGCTAGCTTCTAGGGTTTAGCCTCCTTGATCTCGTGGTAGATCTACTCTTGTACTACCCATATCATCAATATTAATCAAGCAGGACGTAGGGTTTTACCTCCATCAAGAGGGCCCGAACCTGGGTAAAACATCATGTTCCCTGCCTCCTGTTACCATCCGTCCTAGACGCACAGTTCGGGACCCACTACCCGAGATCTGCCGGTTTTGACACCGACAGCGGCTCTCGCAGCGGAGGTACAAAGTAGCCTTCTCAGGCAATTCTCCAGTCCGGCCATTAAAAAGCTAGACACTACCAAGCGCGCCCTGAGTAACCCACAGTAGGACCGCCTGGCACACTCTGAGCAAGCGTAGCAATGCGGCCCCAACCCCAACTTTCGCGACATAGCGAAACCAGTACCTCGCGTACATAACTACGCCCTTGAAATACCATGGACACAGGGGGAAGGGGCACAATAACGGCACGCCCAAAATACGGCTTAAAACGTACTAGGGGCTGCCGGATTCTTTTTTTAATTTTTTCTTACTTTCAGGACTCCATACTTCGGATGACCTGTTCGGCAATTCGACTGCCGCACAAACGATGCAAGATCCAGGGAGGCAGACAAGCCATGCCGCATTATGGAACTCCTAGGTGGTCTCTGTTACAAGCAGTATACCTGTTTTAAATACAATTCCGCAGCCTGCCCCTGGTCAGGACATACTGAAT
This sequence comes from Triticum aestivum, assembly GCF_018294505.1. Classification (NCBI taxonomy): domain Eukaryota; kingdom Viridiplantae; phylum Streptophyta; class Magnoliopsida; order Poales; family Poaceae; genus Triticum; species Triticum aestivum. The sequence goes on from NC_057794.1 coordinate 485,771,866, forward strand.
AGTCCAATATCTATCGCTTACCACACTATTTGTATCATTCGGCTTTGATAAATAGCCTCTCTATAAACAATGCTTAGTTTCTTGTCTATTTTTTGCATTATCTTCTTTTCACATTTATGTTTATTAAATGACATGATTGCACCCGTACACCATGGTACGGCAAACACGCCAGGGGCTTCAGTACCCCTCATAATGGTGTGAGAAGTCCGTACACTTTCACAAGTGCGGCACCCCGAACTTATAACACTATATGCATCGGCTCCGAATCATGATTTGGGTCAATAGTTGGGTTTGCCCGGCTCCTATGTTTTGGTGCCTTACGTTCCGCTCTATCGGCTAAGGTAGCACTAGGAGAACCACTGCGATTGTGCCCCGGTTCAGCTGGGTTAAGCACCTCAGTGGAGAAAGCTAAAACTGACTGTCATGATGTGGCAAGAGACCGGTCGCTGTTCGAGAGGTTTTTCGAGTCCCTAAAGGCTTATGCCGCTTCGAGCGAGGAGCTGGCTTTGTCCGGCCAAGGCGTGGATAGCGCCCCGAACTCGGTCTTCCGAACTAGGGGCTTCGCCGAAATTTAAAATTATAGAGTTCTATGGCTAAGTGAGAGTGTTCAAGCATTATAGTCTGATTGCCTGGTTCGTTGTGCTGAGCGCCTCCCTCGAAGGACCCAACTATGGGAAAAAGAGCGCTCAGGTTTATCCCAAACACCCCAGCACTAGTGGCACGGGGGCAGAAGCCGACAACTGGCCATCACTCAATTTTTGATAAACGGCCGCACAAAAAGTAATATTTTAAATTCAATAAGCATTGCATAGAACATATGAACAAGTTTTCAGCGCACAGGATAGACATGAGCGAGTTCATTCAAACATCACATCCTTGGTACATTCATCCGCCACAAGGCGGGCACCTGCAAGAACATCCTTGTAGTAGTTCTCGGGCTTGCGATGCTCCTTCCCCGGCGGCGGCCCGTCCTTCACAAGCTTCTCACCGTCCAGCTTACCCCGATGCACCTTCGCACGGGCAAGGGCCCGACGGGCACCTTCGATGTAGACAGAGCGCTTGATGACCTCAAGCCTCGGACAGGCCTCCACCAGCCGCTGCACTAGCCCGAAATAGCTCCTAAGCAGGGCCTCTCTGGGCCACAGCCGAACTACGAAGCCCTTCATGGCCTGCTCGGCTGCCTTATGGAGCTCAACCAGCTGTTTCAGCTGGTCGCTCAAGGGCATAGGGTGTCCGGCGTCAGAATACTGAGACCAGAACACCTTCTCCGTCGAGCTACCCTCTTCAGCTCGGTAGAATGCGGCGGCGGCGGATACGCTGTGGGGAAGATCTGCGAATGCCCCTGGAGAGCTCTGGATTCGGGTAACTAACAGGTAGTTCACTTTTATATTTCTGCTTTGCATAAAGAATGCCTTACCCGCTGCTATCTTCCTCATCTCCTCCAACTCTTGGAGGGCCTTTTGGGCTTCGGCCTTGGCAGACTTGGCAGCCTCTAGGGCCGTTGCAAGCTCGGATGCTTGCGCCTTCGACTCCAGCTCCAAACTGTCATGTTTTTTCATGAGAGCCTGAAGCTCTTGCTGCACCTCGCCGACCTGAGCCCCAAGTCTGTCTCGCTCGGTGCGCTCCGCGGCCGTTTTCTTTTCGGCCTCAGACAGCGCCTGCTTAAGGGTCGCCACCTCAGTCGTGGCCCCTACAATAAGCAGTACAATCCTGTTACTCTTTTTGCAATCAAGCCTTTTTATAGGCACTTTTCCTGTAAGGTATTTCTTACCTTCTTCCTCCTCGAGCCGCCGCTTGGCAAGGCCGAGCTCTTGCTCGGTCCGCTCAAGGTCCTGCTTCAGGACACCCACCTCCGCAGTCAGTGCGGCGGTGGATAGCAGCGAAGCCTGCATACGCATATTGACTCTTTTATTTAGACTCCTGCGAAATTTAATAGATCCTCTATTCGGCTTTTCTTTCCGAACGCCAAACAGAGCATCAGGGGCTACTGTCTATGCGGTAATATTTTACATATTTTTACTTACCTTGAAGCCTGTTAGAAGGCTGGCGCAAGCTTCAATCAGTCCGCTCTTGGCAGACTGAACCTTCTGGATCACCGTACTCATAATACTACGGTGCCCCTCATCGATGGAGGCGTCGTCAAGCACCTGCAGCAGATTGTCCGGCACCTCCGGTTGGACGGAGGCCGCCGGCTCAGAAGGCTTGCTCTTCTTGGAAGGAGTTCGCCTACCGCGGTCCGGAACTGTGGAAGATTCCGACGCGGTGTCCGGCACAAAGCCGGTCTGAGAGCCCTGGGGAGCCTTATCCCCTTCACTCCCGGAGTCCGGGAGGTTGCCTTGCGGCTCCTCCGGGACCACCTCCTCCTGTCCCGGAGCTTGTCGCGACGCCACTTTGGCGTCGTCTGCAGTGCGGGGGGAGACGGCGGGCGGAACTGAATTCACGTCCGATGAGTCCAGGGAGCCGCCTGATGATTCGTCAAATTCGGCCCGGGGCGGACTGCATAATTACATTCGACATTAGGGAAAGCTGTGCTACAAAGGAACATCATGAGTTACTCTGATATCCGAACTTACGATTTCGCCGGACGCTTGGCCCTGTTTGGCCACTCCTCTCTGCCTTCTTCGGCGTTGGGGCCGTAGTCCGGCGGAGGGGTCTTCCTTTTACTAGACCCCTCGGCCATCCCCGTTGGGGTGGCCTTCCTCTTCTCTCCTCCCTCCGCTGGGGGGGAGAGTTTTCTTCTTCCTCCTTCTCGTTTTCACGGGAGGAGGGCGTCACGGACTCGTCAGATGACGAGTCCGACACCACCATGTTGCGGTCACTCTTTCGAGTCCCCGTGGTCTTCTTCTTCTTGGCCTTCTTCTCCGGCACAACATAAGGCGCCGGAACCAGCAGCTTTGCTTGTAGAGCTGGGGCTGGGTCTTCGGGCAGCGGAGCCGGACAGTTAATCGGTCCGGATATCGCCCGCCAAGCCTATCAAAGGTAAGGGAGTTTAGGTCCCGCATAGAGTCAAACTATGAAAAAAGCTTAACATCCTGTAAAAGGTGTAGATGGCATACCTTGCTAGCGTGAAGCTGCGAGCTGTATCCGCGGTCCTCGGAAGCGGATGCGGGAGCCTCGGCGCCCTTGAATAGCATCTTCCAGGCATCTTCGTACGTCGTGTCAAAGAGCCTGCTAAGGGTTTGATGCTGTGCCGGGTCGAACTCCCACAGATTAAAATCCCGTTGTTGGCACGGGAGGATCCGGCGGACGAGCATAACCTGGATTACATTAACAAGCCGGACTGGCTTGTTCACCAGGGACTGGATGCATGTTTGCAATCCGGTCACCTCTTTTCGTCACCCCACGACAGGCCCGTCTCTTTCCAGGACATAAGCCGCGTGGGGGGTCCGGATCGGAACTCGGGGGCTGCGGTCCATTCCGGATCGCGTGGCTCGGTGATATAAAACCACCCGGATTGCCATCCCTTTAGGGTCTCCACGAAAGAGCCCTCGAACCATAGGATGATGGCCATCTTGCCTGCCATGGCGCCTCCGCACTCCGCCTGGCTGCCGCACACCACCTTGGGCTTGACGTTGAAGGTCTTGAGCCAGAGGCCGAAATGAGGGCGGACGCGGAGAAAATCCTCGCACACGACGATAAACGCCGAGATGTTGAGGATGAAGTTCGGAGCCAGATCATGGAAATCCAGGCCGTAGTAGAACATGAGCCCCCGGACAAATGGGTGGAGTGGAAAACCCAGTCCGCGGAGGAAGTGGGGGAGAAATACTACCCTCTCATGGGGCCTTGGGGTGGGGAGAAGCTTCCCCTCTTTGGGAAGCCGGTGCGCGATGTCCTTGGACAGGTATCCGGGCTTCCTTAGCTTCTTGACTTTGCCCTCCATGATGTAGGAGACCATCCACTTGCCTCCCGCTCCGGACATTGCTGGAGAAGGTTGAGGTGGGAAGTGCGGGCTTGGGCACTGGAGCTCGGGTGTGCAGGAGATGGATAGGCAAAGGAGGAAGAAGGAGTAGGTAAAAAGGTGGATCCTTGTCCCCTTATATGGGCGGATGCGGTTGTGCGTCCCCACCTGCCTAGTAAAACTCGCTTGCCTCCCAAGCGCCATGATAAGTGGCACGGTTGGGTTACCCACGTCCGTATTGTTGAGAATCCCGTAAAAGGGGGGTACACGATCTCTGCTTTGACAAGACGTGCCAAGGAAACCGCCTCGCAAAACACGCTGAGGTGGAAAAGTGAAAACGATTCGAGTGAAGGACTTGGCTGTAGTGTCATGACGCACTGTGGAATACGTCAGTAGATTTGATTTGTGTTAATATTATTCTCTCTATGGCAATATGTGGAAGCTTATTTTTCAGAGCCGGACACTACTCTTGGTGTTTATAATCTTCTATGAAGGACTTGGAGGAGGAACCCGCCTTGCAATGTCGAAGACAATTTGCGCGCCGGACTCGTCGTCATTGAAGCCTGGTTCAGGGGCTACTGAGGGAGTCCTGGATTAGGGGGTGTTCGGGTAGCCGGACTATACCTTCGGCCGGACTCCTGGACTATGAATATACAAGATTGAAGACTTCGTCCCGTGTCCGGATGGGACTTTCCTTGGCGTGGAAGGCAAGCTTGGCGATGCGGATATTCAAGATCTCCTACCATTGTAACCGACTCTATGAAACCCTAACCATATCCGGTGTCTATATAAACCAGAGGGTTGTAGTTCGTAGGCAATCAACTCCATATACAACAATCATACCATAGGCTAGCTTCCAGGGTTTAGCCTCCTTGATCTCGTGGTAGATCTACACTTGTACTACCCATATCATCGATATTAATCAAGCAGGACGTAGGGTTTTACCTCCATCAAGAGGGCCTGAACCTGGGTAAAACATCGTGTTCCCTGCCTCCTGTTACCATCCAGCCTAGACGCACAGTTCGGGACCCACTACCCGAGATCCGCCGGTTTTGACACCGACAATGATACTGGGGGCATTTGTTGGCCTCAAAATCCTCAAGACCGGCATTGCGCAAATATGCTTTGAATTCTTCTTTAATTCCCGCAAATTTTGTGGAGATTAAGAAGCAGATTAAGGAGTTATTGGATAAGGGATATATTCGCCCAAGTTCTTCGCCTTGGGGATCGCCAGTACTTCTAGTGGAGAAGAAGGATGGATCGTTAAGGATGGTTGTTGATTATCGAGGATTGAATGAAGTAACCATCAAGAACAAGTACCCACTACCAATGATCAATGATCTGTTTGATCGATTGCAAGGAGCTAAGATATTTTCCAAGATCGATCTGCGATCAGGATACCACCAGTTGAAGATTCGAGAACAGGATATACCTAAGACAGCTTTTAGCACCAGGTATGGGATGTACAAGTATACCGTTATGTCATTTGGTCTGACTAACGCACCTGCCTATTTTATGAACATGATGAACAAAGTGTTTATGGAGTTCTTGGATAAGTTTGTCGTGGTGTTCATTGATGATATTCTGGTTTACTCGAAAAGTGAAGAGGAGCATAAGGAGCATTTGCGGTTGGTACTTGAGAAGCTCAGAGAACATCAGTTGTATGCCAAGTTCAGCAAATGTGAGTTTTGGTTGAAGGAAGTAGGATTCCTCGGACACGTTATATCTAGAGAAGGTATAGCAGTAGATCCCACTAAGGTTGACACTATGACCAAGTGGGAAGTACGAACCACAGTTGGCGAGATTCGGAGTTTCCTTGGACTCGCAGGATACTACCGGAGATTTATTGAGAATTTCTCCAAGATTGCAAAACCTATGACGGAGTTGTTAAAGAAGGATACCAAGTTCATATGGACTGAGGAGTGTGAGGCTAGTTTCCAGGAGTTGAAGAAACGCTTGGTTACTTCACCAGTGTTGATTTTGCCAGACCAGACCAAGGATTATGAGGTGTATTGCGACGCTTCACGTCGAGGACTTGGAGCAGTGCTTATGCAGGAAGGGAGAGTTGTTTCATATGCCTCAAGACAGCTTAAGCCCCATGAGTTGAATTATGCTACGCATGATTTGGAGTTAGCAGCCGTAGTGCATGCACTGAAGACTTGGAGACAATTCCTCATTGGAAATCATTGTGAGGTATACACGGATCACAAGAGTTTGAAATACATTTTCACGCAGAAGGAGTTAAACCTTAGACAAAGGAGATGGTTGGAGCTCATCAAGGATTATGATATGAGATTGCATTACCATCCCGGAAAGGCTAATGTAGTAGTTGACGCATTGAGCCATAAGAGCCATGTCAATACATTAATGACAGGAGAAATACCAAGGGAGTTAGCCGAAAATCTTTGAGAGTTATGTTTGGAAATAGTTCCGAGAGGCTATGTAGCAGCATTGGAGATTCAATCAACTTTGATGGATAGAATCAGAGAATCTCAGAAGACTGACAAGGAAATTGCCTCTATAAAGGAGAAAATGAGCGAAGGAAAGGCTAAAGGATTTCGTGAGGATGAGCACGACACCCTATGGTTTGAAGACCGTGTTTATGTGCCCAATGACCCAGAGATCAGGAAGTTGATTCTGCAAGAGGCACACAATTCACCATATTCGATTCACCCAGGAAATACCAAGATGTATTTGGATTTGAAGGATATTTTCTGGTGGACCGGAATGAAGAAAGATATTGCGGAGTATGTAGCAGTTTGTGATGTATGTCAGAGAGTAAAGGCAGAGCATCAGAAGCCAGCAGGATTGCTACAACCATTGCCAATACCCGAATGGAAGTGGGATAAGTTAGGCATGGATTTTATCACAGGATTACCCAGGACTCGTTCAGGCTATGACTCGATTTGGGTTGTAGTCGATCGGTTGACGAAAGTAGCTCATTTCATCCCAGTAAAGACCACTTACACCAATGCTAAGTTGGCAAAGATATACATGACCAGGATTGTATGCTTACATGGAGTTCCAAGGAGTATAGTATCAGATAGAGGAACCCAATTTACCTCAAAGTTCTGGAATCAGTTGCATGAGACTTTGGGAACCAGACTGGAGTTTAGCACAGCTTTCCACCCGCAGATAGATGGACAGACCGAGAGAGTCAATCAGATTTTGGAGGATATGCTAAGAGCTTGTGCGCTAGATTATGGATCTAGTTGGGATGACAATTTGCCATATGCAGAATTCTCTTACAACAACAGTTATCAATCTAGTTTAAAGATGGCCCCTTTCGAAGCCTTTTACGGAAGAAGGTGCCGAACACCGTTGTCATGGGATGAAGTTGGAGACCGCCAGTTGTTTGGACCTGATTTGATTAAGGAGTCTGAACAGAAGGTGAAATTAATTCGCGATAGGCTCAAGGTAGCTCAATCCAGACAGAAGAGTTACGCAGATTCTAAACACAAGGACACAGTTTATGAAGTTGGAGATAGAGCTTATCTTCGAGTATCCCCACTTCGGGGAAGAAAGCGCTTTGCTGTTAAAGGAAAGTTAGCGACACGATTTGTAGGACCATACCGAGTATTGGAACGTATGGGAGAAGTGGCCTACAAGTTGGAATTGCCTGAAGGATTGTCAGGAGTTCATGATGTGTTCCACGTTTCTCAGTTGAAGAAGTGTCACGCAGAAATGGCTGACATACCCTTGAGAGACACAGTGCCATTGGAAGCAATTCGGTTGGACAGTGATTTGACCTATGAGGAGAAACCAGTTAAGATTCTAGAGTATGCCAGTCGAGTCACCCGCAGCAAGGTTATCAAGTTTTGTAAGGTTCAGTGGAGCCACCACACGGAGGATGAAGCCACCTGGGAGCGAGAGGAAGATTTGCTCAAGGACCACCCTCACCTATTTTCTAGCCAACTCGAATCTCGAGGGCGAGATTCATCTTAAGGGGGGTAGGTTTGTAACATCCCAAATTTTCAATTTGGAATGTTATACATTAGATCATCAATGCATATCATATTTTATTTGCTTTAGGTTTGATCCTAGAAATTTCTACGCAACTCAAGGACCCACGGAGAGAGTTGGGGAATTCATTATTTTCATATTTGAGTTTAATAATAAAATCAAATAAGATTTTATTTCGGAGTTTTTCGGTATTTTATTTGAATTTAGGAAAAATGTGCGTTTTTCAAAATTGCATTTAGGCCCCAAATAAATGTTCACCTTGTGCGGCTTGATTTTAGAAGCCCGGGAAATTTTATTTCGGGATTTTTGGAGTCCGTTTATTATTTCTTTTGCTTGTTTTTCTGCGTGTAATATTAAAAAAACGCGAACCGACTTCGGGCCGTACCCGAGCGGGACTCCGCCCGGCGGCAGCCATTAAATACCGCCGCCCCGAGACACCCCAGCCCACCACGCCCAAAGTCAGAGCCGCCACCGCCGCCGCCCGCCGCCGGAGCCGCTGCCGCCGGAGCCAGGTCAACCTCGTTTTCGCCGCCGTTTTTTTTTTAAGTCACGGTTAAAAAAAGAAAAAAAGTCGCGGTTTTATTTTTTTAAGTTTCAGTTTTTTAAATAGATCGGTTTTTCTGATTTATTTATTTAGCGAGCGTTCGTTCGTTCTAGTGAACGTTCGTCATTTTTCTTTTTCTCGGATTAAATCCGCGATTTTTCTGATCGTGATTTTTGATCCGATTTTCATTTTAGTATAACTTTTCGCTCGTTTATCAGAATAAGGCGATTCAAGCGCCTGGAGTTTCGTCTCGAAACCCTTTAACCGTTTAACCAACTTAAACAAGTTTTTGCCACTGTAAAAATTGCCCTAGATCCAGATTAGTAAATGAATCTTGTTTCTTTTGCCGTTTGACTTTCATTGCTTCGTTTGATTTGATTCTTTTTGCCAACCGGAGTTCTTAAGTTGAACCTTCTGGTTAGATCTCTTATTTGAATTTTACTAGTGCATTAGATAAATACTTATTGTATGCTTGTTTGTTTGTCTGCGATAGAATACCCGGAGTGCGCCGCCTGTTACTTCGAATCTCTAGGTTTCGCGGATCATCAGCAAGGCAAGTAACACTATGATCATACCTCCTACTACCCAGTTTTACTGCATTAGATCAATCCTCAAACATTGCATGGTTAGGATCTAATTAAATTGTGGGTTTTGGAAGTAGTTGAGGTAGTACCTATTACATGTTTATTTTCAAACCTTTGGGAGTTACTTCTACGTTTTCCTATTGCTATGCTATGCTAGTAGACGTGGATTGGGTGAGTGATATCCATGACAGATGTGAGTTTGTTAATTAATGGTTTATCTAAGGTGGCAACTTAAATACACATCTGGGTGGATTGAGGTACCTGGGTATTCCAGGATTGCCTATATTTTTTTATGGACCGCCACCCAGGCCCAAAGGGGATCATGAGATTTTTCATACTAGAAACTTCCGTGTGCAGCCACAAGCTATTATGGGCTCTAGCATAGTTGATTAAGTCATGCGAACTCTTACAGGGTAGACTAGCAGATGTAGGGGAAAGTAGGTGTAACAGTCTATCCATAGTGAGGTGCTAGCGCTTCTGAAAGACTATGTCTCGGTCATCCGTCTTCTCAAACACCATGTAGTGCGAGAAACCAAACGGAGGCGATCGAGTCTTGTGGGGAAAAGTGCGCAAACCTCTGCAGAGTGTATAAACTAATCATGGTTAGTCGTGTCCCCTGTTATGGACATCTTGAGTATCTAGTACTTGGATTATCATGTGAATTTCAACATGTTACTCTAAAATTTAATTTTGTGGGGTTTGTTTAATGATGTTTAATTGGGATTGAGAATGTTGTCAACCATTCTCGATATTTAACAACTACCATGATAGTTAAATAAAATTTATTCCTTTGCAGTAGGGAAAAATTGGCTTTTCGCAAAACTGTAACCATAGAGCTTTCCACCAGCCAAATATGCATATAGTACAGCTGTTTCATTCCATTACTCTCTATGTGTTACTTTGCCAGCATATTCCATGTGATGACCCGTTTTTGGGCTGCAACGTTAATGTTACAGACTTTTCAGACGATGATTAAGGAGTTTTTAGGTTGTGGTTCTATATTCAGTGATGTCGTTGGAGTTGATGGACTTACTTATCTTCCAAGCCTTCCGCTGTTATCGTTATTAGATGGTCTTAAGCCATATTTATTGTAATAAGTTCTCTATTGAGACACTCGATGTAATAAGTGTGTGATTGCTACTCTGTTATAAATCCTCCAAGTACTGTGTGGTGTCAGCATTACTGATCCAGGGATGACACCTGAGCACAGAGATCAGACCGTTTGAGGTCTGGTCACTACATCTTAGCATCACCCTTTAATGAGAACGGAAATATTTTGAGTATATAAAAGTAACGCAATCTCTCATCATTAGTGAACAGGGCAGCTATATCATTTAACTTAGTAAGATGTGCCACAACAGTTTTAGATTCATAGCCATAAAACGGATCAGATTCAACCAAAGTAATTATATCAGGATCAACAGAGAATTCATAATCCTTATCAGGAACACATATAGGTGAAGTAGCAAAAGCAGGGTCGGGTTTCATTTTATCCCTAAGTGATTCTTTGTTCCATTTAACTAATAACCTCTTAAGCTCATATCTATCTTTGCAAGCTAAAATAGCGGCAGAAGATTCCATATCAAAAAGATAGCCCTCAGGAATAACAGGCATATTTTCATCATCACTATCATCATCGTATTCAGATTTCAATAATTTCTTTTTCTCTAGCCCTAGCAATTTGTTCATCAAGAAATTCACCAAGGGGCACAGTAGTATCAGGCATAGAAGAAGTTTCATCATAAGTATCATGCATAGCAGAAGTGGCATCATCAATAACATGCGACATATCAGAACGAATAGCAGAAGCAGGTGTAGGTGTCGCAAACTTACTCATAACAGAAGGTGAATAAAGTGCAGAGCTAGATGGCAGTTCCTTACCTCCCCTCGTAGTTGAGGGATGGATCTTGGTTTTTGGATCTCTCAAGTTCTTCATAGTGTCCAGCAGATATAAATCCCAAGTGACTCAGAGAATAGAGCTATGCTCCCCGGCAATGGCACCAGAAATTGGTCTTGATAACCCACAAGTATAGGGGATCGCAACAGCTTTCGAGGGTAGAGTATTCAACCCAAATTTATTGATTCGACACAAGGGGAGCCAAAGAATATTCTCAAGTATTAGCAGCTGAGTTGTCAATTCAACCACACCTGAAAACTTAGTATCTACAACAAAGTGTTTAGTAGCAAAGTAATATGATAGTGGTGGTTGCGGCAACAAAAGTAAAGACAGCAAAAGTAATGTTTTTGTATTTTGTAGTGATTGTAACAGTAACAGCGGGAAAGTAAATAAGCGAGAACCAGTATATGGAAAACTCATAGGCACCGGATCAGTGATGGATAATTATGCCGGATGCGGTTCATCATGTAATAGTCATAACATAGGGTGACACAGAACTAGCTCCAATTCATCAATGTAATGTAGGCATGTATTCCGTATATAGTCATACATGCTTATGGAAAAGAACTTGCATGACATCTTTTGTTCTACCCTCCCGTGGCAGCGGGGTCCTATTGGAAACTAAGGGATATTAAAGCCTCCTTTTGATAGAGAACCAGAACAAGCATTAGCACATAGTGAATACATGAACTCCTCAAACTATGGTCATCACCGGGAGTGGTCCCGATTATTGTCACTTCGGGGTTGTCGAATCATAACACATAGTAGGTGACTATAGACTTGCAAGATGGGATCAAGAACTCACATATATTCATGAAAACATAATAGATTCAGATCTGAAATCATGGCACTCGGGCCCTAGTGACAAGCATTAAGCATAGCAAAGTCATAGAAACATCAATCTCAAAACATAATGGATATTAGGGATCAAACCCTAACAAAACTAACTCGATTACATGATAAATCTCATCCAACCCATCACCGTCCAGCAAGCCTACGATGGAATTACTCACGCATGGCGGTGAGCATCATGAAATTGGTGAGGGAGGATGGTTGATGATGACGACGGCGACGAATCCCCCTCTCCGGAGCCCCGAACGGACTCCAGATCAGCCCTCCCAAGAGGTTTTAGGGCTTGGCGGCGGCTCCGTATCGTAAAATGCGATGATTTCTTCTCTCTGATTTTTTTCTCTCCGAAAGCAAATATATAGAGTTGGAGTTGGCGTCAGAGGGCATCCAGGGGGCCCATGAGGTAGGGGGCGTGCCCCCCACCCTCGTGGACAGGGTGTGGGCCCCCTGGTCTTCATCTTTGGCGAGGGTTTTTTATTATTTTTTCTAAGATGTTCTGTGGAGTTTCAGGTCATTCCGATAATATTTGTTTTCTGCACATAAAACAACACCATGGCAATTCTGCTGAAAATAGCGTCAGTCCGGGTTAGTTCCATTCAAATCATACAAGTTAGAGTCCAAAACAAGGGCAAAAGTGTTTGGAAAAGTAGATACGACGAAGACATATCAATATGACACGCTTTCCTATTTTTGGTACATACTATATCTTATGATAAGGCACCTTTAAGTCGCCACTGTGATATTGGTTGTGTCTTGCATATGATTTCTAGCATGTACTGCTTCTAATTTGTTGAAATGACATACAGTTTGAACTTGGCAGAGTGATATTGGTTGCATCTTTCATATGGTGTCTAGCTTGCAGTGCTTCTACTTTGTTGAAATGCCTTCTGCTTAGTTACCACATCATAGGTGTGAATATGTCACACCATCCTGTTTTTCATACATATTCCATCCTCGCATCATGTGTTTTCCTTTCATCCGAGTAGTGTTCGTTAGTATCATGCATGAATGAGTTCTGAAGAGTGAATTTTATTCCTTTTTCTTATCGGTTTGACTTCACAATGCAAAATCATTACAGCTGAAGGAAATTAGTCCGGCAGTGGATGATGGTGGTCCTTCGGAGCAACTCAAACAGGGGGTCTCTACAGATTCTACTCCGCCATCCTCCCAACAAGATTCGCAAGACAACACAAGGCTGGACAGTCAACGTAGCTGTGTAGATGATGAGCACACGTCCCCTACTCCACCATCATAGGTGCTTGCTCTAACTTGACACTATTATATGTGGTTGCATGTTGCGTATGATGTCTAGCTTGTATTGCTTCTAACTTGAATTGCATCTGCTTACTTTACACATAATGCCTGTGAATATGACACGTGTTCCTGTTTCTAGAACATACGTCTACATGGTGAGCACATCTCCCCTACTCCACCATCACATGTGCTTGCTCTTACTTGGAACTGTTATACGTGGTTGCGTTTTCCGCATGATGTCTAGTTTGTATTGCTTATGATTATGTTGAATTGCATCTGCGTAGCTTACAACTTATACCTGCAACGATCACTTACCCATAAGACACATTTAACTTGGGACTGTGATGTAGGTTGCATCTTGCACTGTCTTTTAGCTTGTACTGCTTCTAATTTCTTGAAATGGCACTTACGATGAGACACTTTTTACCTGATAGAGTGATATTGGTTGCATGTTCATATGGTGCCTAGCTTTCATTTCTTCTAATTTTGTTGAAATGCCTTCCGCTTACTGTTTTTTCATACATATTCCATCCTCCTATTGTATGTGTGAATATGAAATGCTATCTTTTTTTGTATATATTCCATCCTCCTATCCTGTGCTTGCCTTACATTAAAGTAGTGTTTGTCTGTATCATGCATCAACCAGTTATGCAGAGCTAATTTTATTCATCTTCTTGTGGTTTTGACTTCATAAGGCAATATCAGAAAATAGGAAGGAAAAGAGTAAGTTAGGGGATGTTGGTGGTCCTCCGCACCGGCGCAAACAGAGACTCTCTAGATTTGCCACTGCTACTGCTAATGAAGTTGAAGTCCCAAGTCTACATGATGAGTTCATCTCCCGTACTCCACCATCGCAGGTGCTTGCTCTAAGTTGACAGTGTGATAATTGGTTTCATGTTGCATATGTTGTCTAGCCTGTATTTCTTCTATTTTGATTAAATTGCACCTGCTGAGTTTATACGTTATACATGTGCATATGACATGGCTTTCTGTGTCTAGAATACACTGCATCTATCTATCATACCATGTTCTTACATCAAAGTACTGCTGTTGTGTATCCTGCATCAGTCACTCATGATTGGACGCTTTTAACATGGCAGTTTGATAGTGGTTGCATCTTGCATTGATTTCTACATTGTACTGCTTCTAATTTTTCGAATTGCCACTTATGACAAGACACTTTTAACTTGGCAGAGTAATATTGGTTGCATCTTTCATATGGTGTCTAGCTTGCATTACTTCTATTTTCTTGAAAATCCTTCTGCTTAGTTTGCACATTGTAGCTGTGAATATGTCATGCCATCTTGTTTTTCTTACATATTCCATCCTCATAGGGTTGTCTTACATCAAAGTATTGCTTGTCTGTATCATGCATCAATGAGTTCTGAAGAGTGATTTTATTCTTTTGTGTTGTGGGTACAGCTTGACATGGCAAAGTCAAAAAAGAGCAAGGAAAATAATATAGTAGGGAGTGCTATTACTCGTCGGGTGAAACGGAAAAGGTTCTGCCATCGAGATTCTTCTGGTACTTATAGTGCAGTAGAAGGTCCAAGTCCACCGACTAAATCTACAAACACAATATCACCTGCTCCACCAGCTGCAGCATCCGCTTCAACTGTACCAGCATCTCAACCAGTTACTCGTTCGTTTGCTCTGGAACTGGCCAGATCCCAAGCTGCCTTCACACCTAACACTACTTCTGAAGCACTGCTGACACAACAGGACTTGGCAAGATCAGATGAACCTCATGAGCATCAACACCAAGACGGTACCTGACCGAGTCAAGTTGCAGTTGCATGCTCCTTTATATGTACTCTCACAGTTTGATGTACACTAACACTTTCCATATTCGTTGTTGAACTAGCACCACGACGCAAGCGGAAACAGACATCAGGGATAATGCTTGACACATTAACAAAGTCTAAAGGAGGAAGAATGGAGATCCATTTTGAGGCAGGTTTAAAAAGGCCACGTGATGCTACAGAGTCAGCCAAGTTAGTATCAGAGGCAGCCGTTGCCGTTAGGTGTCATGCATGTATCCTCGCAACGTGGATCCAGTACAGGAATGAGAAAGACAATACCCAGTTTAACACCTTCCTTGACCATTTATCCGTAAGTAATGTTATTCATCGCAATTAGTAATATTGTCTTGCTTTGTCCCATACTTTCTAGCTTCCTCCTAATAAGACTCACATTCTTTTTTCAACAGATGAGGTTCAAGTTGGATCCGAAAGATGATGCAACTAGACAAGCATGCACTCATGTTTTTCAGTCTGCTCTGCGACAGTATCGGTACCACCTTAGAAAATCTCACTTTGAAGGCAAGGCTAACAATGAAATCGCCCAAACATCTCCAGTGGAATATATTACAGATGAAGACTGGACAACCCTCGTTAAACACTGGTCTGATCCAAAGTATCAGGTAGGCTATATGTATTTGATCAGACCACATATTGAACTTGTATTTATGTATGTGCCTTACAAGTGTATCTTCTTCTAGGCTAACTGTTTGAAGAACAAAACCAACCGTTCTAAAGTGAAATTCCAACATACCACAGGATCTCGTAGCTATATTGCACACTGTGAGGTTCTTGTAAATAGCTGCTACTTCCTTCTTTTTTTGTCCCATATTATCGTATCTATATTGACCTGTTCCAAATACAGAGGAAATCCCGTGCGGACCAAAAAGAACCTGAACTGAATGCAGTGCAAATCTTCAAGGATTTCCACACCAGCAAGATGAAGGGCATGAGCACACCAGTTCAAGCCGCTATTGTAAGTCCTTACTCCTCCTGCCTTGAACTGATTGGTACTGTGATGTGTTCATTTAACTACTTGGTTTGCAGCCAATGTCAGTTACTCTGTTCACTTTTATTCACAGTTGTCTTAACGTATCATTTCACCTTACATGGTTTAAAAGAGATGAAGGATATTCTTTTGGTCTTGATCTGTAATCTAGTTGTCATGTTCACGTGGGCACACAATGATAAAATAGCCTGTTTGTTTTATATCTATTTGCCCATGATATGAATGATTTCATACTATGTTCATCCTACTTTAAACCATGTCTCTTTATCCTTAGATGTCAACGAATGTGAGGAAATAGACAATACAGTAGGCATGCTACATGGACATATGTTCCGAAAGTGATTTTATTATGTAGTTGGCACTACAATACATGCTAATGTATTACAGTAGTTCACCAAAATAAGTTATGTATAAACGTTTAACCTACTTTGTTTGTTTTTGTCTCATTAGTAACTTATCTGGTACACTAATCTACAAGTTCAAACTTTCAGCAAGCTATGGAATAAATGATTGAACAGCCACAACCACCTGAAGGTGACGAGGCTACTACAGTCACAATGTCACCTCTTGCTGCAGTGCGTCAGTATCTCTCCACTAACAGTGCAAAAAGCACCTTCCTGCGTAATTCTGGGTTGGTTGTCAAGGTAACCTTGTTCAAATCGCCTACTGAACAAAATCTTCCTGCTAGACAGAGTGATATATCTGTGCTCCAGACACAAGTCCAATCCCTAATGGATGTTGTTTCGAAAACAAGAATAGTGGTTGAGAAATGTCGTCAAGATATGAATGGTTTTGAAACCAGACTATCATACATTTGCTTCGTTGTTCAAGAGCAATGGCGGAAAAAAGGTGGATATCGTGCTGCTCCATCCGATTCTACAGCCTGAAACATTAGCACTCAGGTCAAATGATCTGTGCTTCTATACATCTGATGGTGCTTTTATCTGGAAGGACTGTAAACTTTATGCCAACAGGCCTTGTGTTGTATGGTTGGAATTTATTTTGTTGTGATACAACATTTATGATGCTGCCTCAGGCTACAGTAATTATGGCACTATTTTTGTATAGTGTAGGTTTATCTTAGTAATGTATTCGGCCGAAAGCTTCGTAGGAGCCCAACATGCCAACATTCGTCGGGCCCATTCCAATTGGGCTAAAAACGATTATGGGCCGAAATTGGCATGTAGCCCACTAAAAATATCTGGGCCTAAATCAGCATAAGCTTTCATATTTTTCTGGTAGGCATGTGCCCATAGTGGGCCTTTAACAGGCCTAAACATAATTTGGGCCCTCGGTAAAAATAGGCCATTTACAGGTGTAAATATCTCGAGCCCATAAAATACATGGGCCTTTAATAGACCGAAAGTGAGATTGGGCCCTGATTGTGCCAAATAACCCACTGGACTTTAACAGGCCGAAATTTGGACGGACCGTAAATGCACCGACCTAATACATGGACCTTTAACAGGCCAGAACTTCGGTCGGGCTAGATTATCGTCATTTTTATATGGGCCGTTAATGGGCCCGATATGACGTTGGGCCACATATGGCCCATGGTTTACATCCGGCATTAACAGGCCAAAAATGATAATAGGCTGAAAGTGGCCCAAAGCTATAGTGGGCCTCTAACAGGCCAAATGTCAGACATGGCCGAATATGACCCAAATCCTTCACGGTCGTTTATGGGCCGAAAGTTTTGATGGCCTGTAAATGGGCCCAAATGAAGTCGGACCTTTAACAGGCCGGAAATACATTGTGCCGTAATTCAGCCCAATTACTTAGCGGACTGTTAACGGGCCAGAAGTGACCATGGGCCGCGTTGATGACAAGTTTAGGACAGGCCGTTGACGGGCCGATTTGACAGAGAATGTTGGGCCTTTAGCTGGGCCGGCCCATTATGGTCGGCAGAATCTTGTGGGCCTTTAGCTGGGCCGGCCCATTGTGGTTCACAAAATCTTGTCGGCCTTTAGCTGGGCCAGCCCATTATGGTCTGCAAAATTGTGTGGGCCTTTAGCTGGCCCGGCCCATTATGGTCCGCTAAATTTAGTGGGCCTTTAGCTGGGCCGGCCCATTATGGTCCGCTAAATCTTATGGGCCTTCGGTTGGGCTGGCTCATTTAATCTTTGTGGGCCACTTTTGGGCCGGTCCACGTGTCAACATATCATAGGCCCATCTCGACCGTTGGATGAGTGAAACCTGTGCCAACGTGGAGCTGACGCGTGGATCCGTCAGCCAATGAGAATTTTACACGTGGAAAATCGGCATTGGTCAAGGCTGTTAACGGGTTATCGGATCCAAAATCCGACCCGATAGCTTAACGGCGTTCCGTTACGATGGATGACACGTGTCGGTCACCCTTAACGAAAGCACTTCTGTGACGCGCGATCTATTGTCATGGAAGTGGACACTTCCGTGATGATAATTTTGGCAATGTCATGGAACACTTCTACGACAGCACAGGTATGACTATCTTGATTCTGTCATAAATTTGTCATGGATGTACATGCATGACAGAAAACGCGACCTATTGCGACAAACACGTATCATCACGGAAGTGTATTTTTTTGTAGTGATGGGATCGGACACTGCTTAACAAACGTTCGAAATTTGGAGAAGAACCCGCCTTGCAATGTCGAAGACAACACTGCGCGTCGGACTCATCGTCATTGAAGCCTGGTTCAGGGGCTATTGAGGGAGTCCCGGATTAGGGGGTCTCCAGACAGCCGGACTATATCCTTTGGCCGGACTGTTGGACTATGAAGACATAAGATTGAAGACTTCATCTCGTGTTCGGATGGGACTCTACTTGGCCTGGAAGGCAAGCTAGGCAATACGGATATGTATATCTCCTCCTTTGTAACCGACCTTGTGTAACCCTAGCCCCCTCCGGTGTTTATATAAACCAGAGGGTTTTAGTCCATAGGACAACATACAATCATACCATAGGCTAGCTTCTAGGGTTTGGCCTCTCCGATCTCGTGGTAGATCAACTCTTATACTACTCATATTATCAAGAATAATCAAGCAGGACGTAGGGTTTTACCTCCATCAAGAGGGCCCGAACCTGGGTAAAACATCGTGTCCCATACCTCCTGTTACCATCTGCCTTAGACGCATAGTTCGGGACCACCTACCTGAGATCCGCCGGTTTTGACACCGACAGACACCATGAATAATTTATCATACATGTCACTCTTGATTCATTGCCCATCCCGGTACACCACCGGAGGCATTCATATAGAGTCATATCTTGTTATAGTATCGAGTTGTAATCATTGAGTTGTAAATAAATAGAAGTGTGATGATCATCATTCATAGAGTATTGTCCCAAAAAAGGGAAGGCCAAAAAAAGGAAGGCCCAAAAAAAGAGAAAATAAAAAGGGTGTAAGTGCATCTAGTGCCCCTTAGTGATTTTGGTGTATTGAAGACTTATAGGTTAAGGGACTAATGCGTGTGTGAGTGTACACAGGTCTATAAGTCTATGAGGAGTTTGATATTTATAGGAAAAGTCGACCCCTAAAAATGAATATCTTCGACTGAAGATTTTGGTATTTCTGAAGACTTTCATGAAGACTTTGAAAGTGAAGAAATTGGTGTGTCCGTGAAGACTTGGTATTCATGGGAGAAATATGAAGCTTGAAGATTTTCGTGTTCATAGTTTTGTTTTTCTCTTTCTTGAGTCGTAGGAAACACCGTACTGTTAAAGGGGGTCGAGGAAATACTAAGGAAAATTTTCCATGTGATGCTCAACTCAAAATCCTACACCTACCAATCCCTTCGAGTGAAGCCATTGGAAATCTCATACAGTTCAGTCAATTTCTTCACTGACAGAGATGAAGTTCTTCTGGTCTCTGAGGAATTTGTCCTGACTGAGGAGTTAGGAATTCGCCAGTGCGGATTGCCTACACAGTGAGGAACATGATAGCCCTGAGGATTTTGCTACTCAAAATTCCGACCATTGCTGTGCTATGCGCCAGCTGTCCCAAAATATCTATCCACCTAACGGTCATATCATTGAAGGGCATTTATGTCTTATCATGTCAGGCTGCTCCCTAGGCTATAAATAGCCGCCCCCTACAACCACTATCTGGTTGGCTGCTCCGAGAGAAACTGACACCTGTCATTTGAGAGCAACCCATCCTCCGAGGACTTTGAGCGAAAATCATCAAGTGAGGAAAACCAAAAACCGAAAACCCAAACACCTACAAACCCCAAGTGATTGAGCATCACTGAAGAGATTGATCCTGAGTGGATCCGACGCTTGTTACCTTTGAAGACAGTGCTTCTTCCAGACGGTTAGGCGTCATGGTCTAGAGCATCCAAGAGGAATTGTGGATTGCCGAGTGACCAAGTTTGTGAAGGTTTGGAAGTCGCCTGAAGACTTACCACGAGTGATTGGACGAGGTCTGTGTGACCTTAGTTCAAGGAGAATACGGTGAGGACTGGGTGTCTTGGACTAAGTGTCCTTGACTGGGTGTCCGGGACTGTGTGTCCTCGAGTTTAAATACTCAGCCGCTCCAACCAGACATACAACTGAGACAGCAGTTGGAACTGGTCTACCAAATCATTGTCTTCACCGAGCTTACTGGTTCTATTTCCTCAACTCTTTCATTTCCTCATAACTGTGCTGTGTGTTTGTTCATATCTGTGTTTAAAGACTTTGACTGAAGACTTTCTCAATTTCCTCAGTTCAATTTCTTCAGTCTGTTTGTCATCATCCTGTGTTATCCTGTGATTACGCTTCCTGTACTCTATGCCTGTCTTCATTTCATCATGATGACTATGCTTGTATTCTGTTATGTTTACCTTTGAGTACTTATTCCGCTGCTAGTAGTTCTTCGCTAAGGAATTTCCTCACCGGCAAATTCCTCAGTGAAGAATTTCATAAAAATCGCCTATTCACCCCCCTCTTGTCGATATAACGCACTTTGAATTGGTATCAGAGCAAGGTACTCCCTTGTTCTGTGTGATTTTGGTTTAACTGCCTGGAGTTTTAGTTATGTCGACCGCAGGTATGATCAAGGTCTCTGCTGGGTGTCCTACCTTCGATGGGACGGACTACCCCTACTAGAAGAATAAGATGTGAATGCATGTTGAAGCAATTGATAATGATCTCTGGTATGTTGTGGAAATGGTGTTCCCTCAGTCACACCTTCTCTAAATGCTGCCGATGTGAAGAGATTCAAGCAACTCGACTCTCAAGCGAAGAATATCATATGTGGCCATCTGAGCAAAGGACAGTATGGCAGAGTGAGTGCTTTGGAAACAGCGAAGCTTATCTGGGACAGGTTGTCCAAAGTGAATGAAGGAGTCTCAACTCAGCATGACTCTTGAGTTGATGTTCTTCGCAATCTCTTCAACCGCTTTAAAAGACTCGACAATGAAAATGTTCAACAAACCTTCGATCGCCTCACTGACATCTCAAATGAGCTTCAAGCACTTGGTGCCACAGACATCACCGACCATGAGGTGGTGAAGAAATTGCTGAGATCGCTTGATTCCTCATTTGACACTCTGGCATTGATGATACAAGAACGTGCTAATTGCAAGTCACTTGATCCCGCTGATATTCTCGAGAAGCTAAATACTCATGAGTTCCAACTTGCTGAAAAGAGAGATCTCTATGGTTCAAGCTATGGCAGAACACGTGCACTGAAGGCCAAGGCAGTATCTGAGTCCGAAGATGAAGACTCTAGTAGCAGCCTTGGTGATCCTGAAGAACTGAGCCATGATCTGGCTCTGCTCGTGAAGAAGTTCCAAAAGTTCTCAAGACGTGGTCGCCTTGGAAGATCCTCAAGGAGCAATGATTCCTCATCCAGTGACTACAAGAAGAGGCTCTGTCACAAGTGCAAGAAACCTGGACATTTCATTCAAGATTGTCCTCGGTGGGAAAAGGAATCAAAGAAGAAGAAATACAAGGATTGTAGTTCTGATGATACAAAGAAAAAGAAGAAATCCACAAAATCCTCATCATCAAAATCCTCAAAGCCTTCATATCACAAGAAGAGCAACTCCAAGAAGGCCAGGGCATTCATTGGCAAGGAAATGGACTCTGAGGCTGAAGCTGAAGAAAATGAGGAAGAGGAGTCATCTGAGGAGTCCAAATCCGGAATGGCGAGCCTAGCTCTCGCTACTTCATTCATCAGCAAGTCTATCTTCAACACTGAAGAAAATGACCTCACCAACAAGGCTGATCAAGGCGATGATGACTACGCTCCCACCTATTGCTTCATGGCAAAGGGTGCCAAGGTACTCAAATATACCTCCTCTGAATCAAGTGAGAATGAATCTGATGAAAACCTTAAGCCCAGCTATTCTAAACTTGCTAAGATTGCTATAAAACAACAAAGGCTTTAGAAAAGGTTCAAAACATGCTAAATAAAAGTGATGATATGTTGGGTGAAGAAATGGATCGCACTGAAACTTTGCTGAAAATCTTCAGAGACTTCAGTCCAAGCTTGACAAATTTCAAAGTCATCATAACACTCTCTTATCGGATCATGAGAAGCTTTCTTATGAATTTATTCAAAGAAAGCAAAACCTTGATAAGCTAAGAGTGAGTTATGAAGATCTTCAGAAGGAGCGTGATTCATTACTTGCTCAACAAATCAACGCATCTCAGGAAGAATTTGTTCCTCCATGCTTGAAGTGCATTGAACGTGAATCTGCTAATTCTTCACCTGAATGTTCAAATGCTACTAATGTTTCAAATTCTTCACATGCATCTGCTATCACTAATTCCTTATCTGAGGACATTGCTAGTATCACTGACAATGCAGGGCTGAAGGAATTGTATACAGCAGGCATGTACAAAAGCCTCAAAGGGCATCAGGCTCTTTGTGATGTGCTTAAAAAGCAGATCCTCAACAGGAACCCTAGGAAAGAGGGTATCGCCTTTGAGAGGAAACTCAATGCTGATGGTACATATTGGAAGCCTGAGCAGTACCCCAAAACTACATGGGTTGCTGCAAAGGGACCTCTAGTTGATCCATCTAACTTATCTGGATTTGCATGTGAATCTCCTCATTCTGATGATGAGTCAATTGACTCCAACGATAAGCTATTCAAAAATCAGAATGGTGAAGTATTTGCTAGATATGTTGGCACTAACTGCAGGAACGGCTCCCCGATGAGATGGGTTCCCAAAAGATGCCTTGAAAATCTTCAGGTGAATGTCATCATGACGCTTCCTATGAAGAATAGGAACCCCAGATCAACTTCCTCATACGGACCAAATTCCTCATATGGATCAAAGTCCTCATATGAACATCATCATGCTAACCCGTCTATTTCGCAGGGAAGATCTAAGGATTACGGATATGTGCATTATTCTTCAAATCATTATGTCCATAAGTCCTCAAAGAATTTCTCTTCTTACTCATATGCTTACTCTAACCCATCTTATGTGAAAAGAAATGGATTGG
Organism: Triticum aestivum; assembly: GCF_018294505.1. Classification (NCBI taxonomy): domain Eukaryota; kingdom Viridiplantae; phylum Streptophyta; class Magnoliopsida; order Poales; family Poaceae; genus Triticum; species Triticum aestivum. Next base: position 485,795,087 of record NC_057794.1, read on the forward strand.
CTTCTATGCCATCCTTCTCGTATGGAGCTCACAGAATGATGAACTCTTTGCCACCCCTTCAGATGTGGATGGTGAAGAAAAAGAACTAATCTCTTCTGCAGGGTCAGGTCTCCAGACGCACGTAATTGTCTGAAGAATTTGCTGGAGACCTGAGCATGCCTGATAGGACGCAGGCTAATCATGAAGAAATGAACTTTCATTTCTCACGTCCTCATATTGCTTTATCAGTTCTTTTACTTGATGAAATTGATCTGATGAATTGATGTCATATTCTTCACTGATGAAGTATATGAGTTTGTAAGCTGCACTAATTCATCTGCAGGATGATCAACCCAAAGCCACTGAGTGGGTCCTCGATAGTGGATGTACAAACCACATGACTGGTGACAAGAATCTATTGATGGATGCTCCATTATCTCCGTCGCATCTGAAGCATATCATCTTTGCCGACAAAGGCAAAAGTCAGGTATTGGGTCTAGGTAAGGTTGCGATTACAAAGGATCGACACATGGACAAAGTCATGCTTGTTGAGTCCTTAGGATACAACCTTATGTCTGTCGCAATGCTTTGTGATCTTGATATGGTTGTTGTCTTTGGCAAGTACCGTTGTGTTGTGGTTATGGAAGCTGACAATTCCAAAGTCTTCGAAGGCTTTAGGAGAGGAGACCTGTATATTGTTGATTTCTCTACAGGACCACAACCAGCCGTGTGCTTACTTGCAAAAGCTTCAGAAGGCTGGCCCTGGCATCGATGACTTGGTCATGCAGGCATGAGGAATTTGCACACGCTTGCAAAGAAGAAGCGTGTCATTGGCATCGAGAATGTCAAATTCCTCAAGGATCACCTATGCGGAGCCTGTGAAGCTGGGAAGATGACCAAGGCCAAGCATCCAGCGAAGACTATCATGACCACCACTCGCCCATTTGAATTGCTTCACATGGATCTCTTTGGTCCTAATCATTATTCTGCTATCTCAAATGAAGCATCTCAATATGGCTTCGTTATTGTTGATGATTATTCTCGTTACACATGGGTACACCTTGTTACTTACAAACATGAAGTGCAGGAAGTCTTCAAACGATTTTCCTCGAGGGCTTCAACCAACTTTGGTGTGAAGATCAAGCACATCAGAAGTGACAATGGCACTGAGTTAAAGAATTCTGGTCTCGATGACTATCTTGATGAACTTGGTATCACTCATGAGTTATCTGCTCCTTACACTCCTCAGCAGAACGGCGTCGTGGAGCACAAGAACAGGAATCTTACTAAGATGGCTCGCTCTATGCTTGATGAATACAAAATGCCTCGTCGTTTCTGGACTGAGGCAATTGATACTGCGTGCCACATCATCAACAGAGTATATCTTCACAAATTCTTCAAAAAGACTACCTATGAACTCCTCACTGATAAGAAACCCAATGTAAGTTATTTCAAAGTCTTCGGTGCTAAATGTTGGATTAGAGATCCTCATCACAACTCAAAATTTGCACCGAAAGCACATGAAGGTTTTATGCTTGGTTACGGAAAGGACTCGCACACCTACAGAGTCTTCAACAACGTTCTTCACAAAGTTGTTGAAACTGTAGATGTGCGGTTCGATGAAACTAATGGCTCGCAAAGAGAGCACCTACCTACTGTGATAGATGAACCAGCACCTGAGGAAACTATCAAGTTCAAGGCTACTGAGGATGTCATTCCTACTGAAGAATCTGCTGAAGAATTCATTCCAGAACATGAAGAACGTCGAGCTAATGCACCTGAAGAAAATGCTGAAGAAAATGGTGCTGAAGAAAACGCTGATCAAATTCTTCAACGACAACCAGCTCATCCTCGCATTGCAAAAGAAGTGCAAGTTGAAAAGATCATCAATGACATCAAAGCGCCAGGTCCTCTCACATGCTCAAAAGCTTCACATTTGTCTAACTTTTGTGGGCAGTATGCTTTTGTCTCTATTACAGAGCCCACTAAGGTAGATGAAGCATTTCTGGGGCCTAAGTGGATTCAGGCCATGCAAGAGGAATTACATCAGTTCGAGCTTAACAATGTCTGGGAACTGGTCAAACGTCCAGATCCTCGCAAGCACAATATCATCGGCACAAAGTGGATCTACCGCAACAAGCAAGATGAAAATGGCCTTGTGGTGAGGAATAAGGCACGGCTTGTAGCTCAAGGCTACACACAGGTTGAAGGAATTGATTTCGATGAAACTTTTGCACCCGTTGCTAGACTTGAGGCAATTCACATATTACTGGCTTATGCTAACCATCATGATATCACTCTATATCAAATGGATGTGAAAAGTGCATTCCTCGATGGTAAGCTTGAGGAAGAAGTATATGTTGCTCAACCCCCAGGTTTTGAAGATCCAAAGAATCCTGACAAAGTCTTCAGACTCAACAAGGCCCTCTATGGACTCAAGCAGGCCCCATGGGCTTGGTATGATACTTTGAAGGAACTCTTCATGAAGAAAGGCTTCAAACCCGGTTCACTCGACCCTACTCTTTTCACTAAATCTTATGATGGTGAATTGTTTGTGTGCCAAGTATATGTTGATGATATTATCTTTGGCTGTACTGACCAACGTTATAGTGATGAATTTTCCTATATGATGAGTGAAGAATATCAAATGTCTAGGATGGGAGAGTTGAAATTTTTCTTAGGTCTTCAAATTCGTCAACAACACAATGGAATATTCATATCTCAGGAGAAATACCTCAAGGATGTACTGAGGAAATTTGGCATGCAAGATTGCAAAGGCGTCAAAATTCCTATGCCCACAAATGGCCATCTGTGCACTGATGAAAATGGTATTGACTACGATCATAAGGTATACCGCTCCATGATAGGTTCCTTATTATACTTATGTGCATCTAGGACAGATATAATGCTTAGTGTTTGCATGTGCGCCCGATTTCAAGCTGCACCGAAGGAATCACACCATAAGGCTATGAAGCATATTCTTTGATATCTAGCTCACACACCAACACTTGGATTATGGTACCCCAAGGGCTCGGCTTTTGATCTTGTTGGATATTCTGACTCTGACTATGTTGGTGATCGTGTGGATCGCAAGTCAACATCTGGTACATGTCATTTCCTCGGACGATCTTTGGTCTGTTGGTCCTCGAAGAAACAGAACTGCGTATCACTATCTACTGCTGAAGTTGAGTACATTGTCGCTGGTTCTTGTTGTGCCCAATTGCTATGGATGAAGCAAACTCTCAAGGACTACGGCGTCAACATGAAGAATGTGCCTCTCTTCTGTGACAATGAGAGTGCCATCAAGATTGCTCACAACCCAGTTCAGCACTCGAAGACAAAGCACATTCAGATTCGTCATCATTTTCTTTGTGATCATGTGTTGAAGGGCGACATTTCTATTGAGCATGTGAAGACTGAAGAACAGCTAGCCGATATCTTCACAAAGCCCTTGGATGAGAAGAGATTTAGCAAGTTGCGGTGTGAGCTAAATATCTTAGAGTCGTCGAATGTTCTTTGAAAAGGACACTCATCGTAACACTTATGCAAAATTGATGACTTAGATGTGCAACACATGAAGAAACGTTTTACTTCAATCAATGAAGAATAACACTCTTAGTGTGAAGAAATTAACGAAGAATTTGATTCTTAGAACCCTACGATAATTGTACGCGGTGTCTGAAATCATCATTCTTATACGGTGGGTCACGCCACCACCAAAAGTTGAAATTCCTCAAATTATTCATATTCTTCAACTTTGCATAGTCTTCAGTGGTTCCTCTACAACATTCACTTATTGCTATTTCTTCAAGTTGGTTTTCTGCTAAGTGAATGTGATCGGATCCTTCCCCTCTATGCTATAGTCAACCCAATCTGTTCACAAATTCTTCATGTGCGTTCTATTTGAAACTCGTTCAAAATCTTCACTGTGTCCTTGTTAGCTGAAGAAATTGTGAACCAAACTTTAAAACCTATCTTATCGAAATTTTCGGTTTTGCCGCTCAAACTGTTCCGCATCCCACGATACACTTATCCACTCACCCACGATCTAACACGATCTCCACCTCTCACTACGTGGGTAACACATGTCATGCGAATGAGAAGGGTCAGGGGCACGTTCGTCCAATTTGTTCGGGCGAGCAGTTTTTCACCATGGCTATAAATACCCCTCCTTCCCTTCCTCACTTCTTTTACTCCGCTTGACCTCTCTCTCCAGCTCGAGCTTCTCAAACCCTAGCGCCACCGCTACTTCATCATCGCCGGTGAGGAAGAGCTTCACTGCCTCGACCTTGTTGCCGATGTCCTCGCGCCGACCGCGGACATCTTCACTCCGCCGCCGCCGTAGCCGTCTTCCTCTGCCAAGTTAGGGCATGGAAGATCTACACAGACGAACTTCACATCTCCTCACTCCAGTTCGTCGTGTTCTTCGTCCAGGGTAAATAAAAGTTACTTTTACTGCCCTCGTTGATTCGAATGATTATCTACAAAATCTTCAAAAGTGTTTTTCTTCATATCTTCACACACTGAACACCTCACAAAGTCATCTGTTCTTGATTCGTTTCTCTAAGCATCATTTTTCTTCAAGATTCCTCAATTGTGTGGATCTTCAATCTATACAACTCTGGAACCTAAGACAAAGAACGCTTAATGAAAATCTTCAAGACTCATCTGGTCAAACTCCTCAAACTTGTTCATTTTGAAAAACCTTCTGAGAACGCATATGACCTCTCCAAAATTCCTCGCAACTATACTCTGTTCATAGGTACACATGTCAGCTGCTGAATCACTAGGTTCTCATCAACATAACTCATTTGCAGCGTTCCTCGAAAAAAAGTTGCATACTTCTTCAAAGAATTCAATTGTTCAAATTCCTCAACTGAAGAAAATGGCTGATGGTAAAAGGCCACAGAAGGGAGGAAAGAGGCCTGAGGTAAATACAGCGTTTGAAATCCCTGATGACATATATGCTGGGTACTGCACACCTACTGAGGAAACCAAGAATGAGCGCAAAGTACGCATTTAGAAGATAGAGAGGAGATGGGCAAGAGAATGGAGGGAGTACAGATATGTCACTCCTAAGTACATGAAGAAATTCGCACTCAATCCTCCATACCCAAGAGCTCCATTGGCACCTGGCCAAATAGCAGATCCCACCAGCCTCAAGCGCGGTGAGGACTATCCTGATGAATGGGCCAAGCGCCAAGGCAAGTTGGCTAAGCAATCCAAAGAAGCAGTGAGGAAATTCAATGAAGACTCTGCTGCTGCTGCTGCCTCTGCTGAGGTCCTTGCTGTCAAGCCAAAGAAGGCTATGTCAAAGAAGCCTGCGCAAGCCAAGTGCTTCCTCAGCAATGCCCTCATGGCCAGAATCATCAAAGCCCTCACGGCCAATTCCTCATGCTGCTCCTATTCCTCCAAAGTCCTCAGCTCCTCCGCCAAAGCCTTCAGCTGTTCCGACCAAATCCTCAGCACCTGTGCATCTCGCTTCGTGCTAAAGGACTGTCGGCATCTCCATTGCCTCAAGTGTCTCAGCTAGTTCCTCAGCTGCACCAAGTTCCTCAGTTGGCCCCTCACTGCTGAAGACAAAGGCCACTGCTGGACGAGGTCCACGCCCAAGTCCTCAAAAGAAGCAAGTCGCTTTCCAAGTGCTGTCTGATGAAGACGAAGCTGATGATGATGAACTTGCAGAAATCATCAGAGACAGGCAAGTCAGGGCCTCTAGAGCCAAAGGATCAGAGGTGCCACTGCTTTTGGATCCCAAGCTGATCCTCGACTAAATTGATGATTGGCACAAGGACCCCAACACTCCCTTGCCTGACTTCAAGCTGACTCCTGGCCAGAGTTACATGCTGACCCACTTCATTCAAGAAGAAAAGTGGAAATTTGAGAAGGTCAGGCAGATCAAGAAAGCGCAGTACAAGAAAGAGCGCTATCTGAAGAAAAATGTTGTCTCTATGATAATTGAAGAACTTGTCACTACTCAGACTGAGATTAAGAAACTCGGTGATGACTTTGAAGCATATCGCACTGATTGGCTTGGAGCCAAGGTTCGTTTTGTGAAACTTGCGGATAACTTCACTTCCAATGTTGCAGCCCCAACGCAACAGGAAATTCCTCAGGCTGAAGTATCTGCTCAGCCTACTGAAGAAAATGCCAGCACCGCTGATGACAATCAGGCTGCTAAAGATAATGTGAGTTCCGGGGCTGATGACTGCATTCCAGCCGCTGAAGAAATTGCCAGGGCACCCCCTAGTGGTGTGCCTGAAGAAACTGAAGAACTCAGGGCAACTGCATCAGTTGTGCCTAAAGAAAATCAACTAGATTCCTCAGTTGCTCCTGCACCAACTTCAACTCCAATCCTTCCATCTGCATCGGATGTGAAGAAGACCAAGGCTGCAGAGCATGCTGCAGTGAAGAAAAGGAAAGCATCAGCTGCTTCAGATTCTTCAACTCTGAAGAAAATGAAGCCTATGACAAGTTCATTTGCAAATCCGATTGATGTTGTTCCCATCTCAACCAGGCCATCAAAGGACCTCGTTCCCTTTGATGAAGAATATGTGATCCCCAACGGATCTGATGACGAAACTCCTTCTGCTGCTTCGTCTGAACCAATCGATGAAGAAATTGAAGTGGATGATATCCCTTCAACACATATCATCTCCTCGCCTATGCCTCAGCTCACAGCTGAAGAGGCTGGCGTTGAAGAAATGGAAGACGAAGATGTGGACATTGGATGCTCCACACCCTAATCAGTGATGAATTCTGGGAAAGTCAGCATCCAAACTCTCCAATGTTCACCCCTCTACAGCAAATTCCTCAGTCCCCCACACAAACTGTTCACCTGGGCTCTAAACAAACTCATCCCATTGCATCTATCCATGAGGAAATTCCAGCCACTAGCGCTGAAGAAACTGTTGTTGCTGAACAACAAACTACACAGACTGCCACTGAGGAGGAACCAAAAATTCCTCAGCCTGAAGAACCTGCGATTGAGACTCCTGAGGTCGTGATGCAACTCGCTAACACTCCTCTGCCGAAGCCAAAGGATCCATTCTCAGGCAAGCAAAAGTTCAAGGCTGATGATTTCTTCGGCGAGCACGTATTCTTCGAAGATTACAACTCATATGACTCTGCTCGCATTAGGAAGAGGCATTTCTGGACTGCTAGTCAAGCCAATTTCTATTCCTCAATGTTGTTCAACAAGGAGAAGATTTTCTACCATGAGCATATTCCTCACGTGGATATGGAATCTCTGCCATTCTTTGCACCAGTCCTCAGTGTTCTTCACGATGCTGGGCTGCTCAACTTTTGCTCTGACATCTGCAATTGGAATGAAGAACTGATTCTTCAATTCTATGCAACACTGCACATCACCGGAGATGCTGAAGATGTGAATTCATGGGTGTTGGACTGGATGTCTGAAAACACTCACTACACTGCACCAGCCTCTGAATTGCTTCGTGCTCTACCACTCAGTCCTCCCCTTAAAGAAGCTCGCTGCATCTACAGTGAACCTGAGCTCACACATCATTACATGCAGGTGCTAATGAAACCTTTGAAGCCAGGTCAAGCACCAAGAACCAAATTCCTCGTGAAGGAATTGTTGTACGTGCCCAGAACTGTCTATCGTATTCTTACGAGGACAATCAGTCTTATCAAAGGCCACGACTCATCTGATGAGGAAATTGTTGGCATCATGAAGAATCTGGTATTCAACATCGTTCATGGCATTCATGTCAATTATCACGATTTCTTCATGAGGACTATGGCCAATGTTGCACTGTCTCCGTTTGAGCTGAAGCCTTATGCACCTTGGATCATGAGATTCCTCAGGACAAGGTCTTCACTCAACTACAAAGCTGATTTCTAGAATCATCTCAGCTACTTGCCCCCAATTGAAGTCCTCAAGCAGACATATTCCTCAGTTGATGGAAAGGGCAAGGCACCAGCTGTAATTGATGAAGGCATTCATCCATTGGATGGTCAGTTTCGCAAAGCTGCATCTTATTCCACCAATGATGACTCTGCCACACATGACTCTGCCAATGCACCCAAGTCCACTCCTCAAGCCACTGCTCCGTGCGTGATGACTGACCGTGAACTTCTGCTTAGTCTTCACCAGAAAGTGGATCGAAATCACAAATGGGTTAAGCGTCAGTTTGGTTCACTTCTTCACAACATGACTACCACACACAATGCAATGAAGAAAAAGCCCTACTACCTCCATCAAGTCTTCGGTCGCACCTGGGCAATCCTGTCACATCTGTATGGTGAAGAAGATCTGAAGAACATGGGTCTTAATGAAGATTTTGACTAGTCTGCACCTCCACCGAAGAAATTCAAGAAGGTCAAGGTTCCTTCTCTGGTGGCCAGCTCATATTCTTCATCGCGCGACACTGATGAACATGAAGATTTGGATGACACTGCGGCAGGCCCTACATCAACCAACGACCCCAACAACGTTGGCGCTCCTTCATCAACATGATTATCTTCAGGGGCGTTAGTCCTCATTTTCGATCCTTTTGGTCATTCGATGACAAAGGGGGAGAAATATGAGTTAGTATTCAAGCGGGTCTACTATATGGTCGTTTTTTTGCTAAGTTACAACTCTCGTTCTTCTGAAACTTTATTGGATCGAGTTGTAATCTTAAACCCGATGGTGCTCTGATACTTTTGATGCACTATGCTCCGATACTCTTGATGCACTATTCCGCATGCTTATTCCTCGTTAATATTATTGCACGCATGCTGAATTTCATCAGGCACCATATTTCATCATGCATTTCAAATTCTTCATATTATATGTTAAATGTGTGTATGAATTACAAGATATAGGGGGAGATCTCCATGATCAACTCTTCAAGTGTGCATTGCTTCAAAAGCAAATTCCTCACTATGCACATCTTCAGGGGGAGCTCTTCTATATCTTGCAATCAAATTCCTCAATATCAGTATTTACACTTCATATGTTTATCCCCGTTGAAAACTTAACCTATATTGTCATCAATCACCAAAAAGGGGGAGATTGTAAGTGCATCTAGTGCCCCTTAGTGATTTTGGTGTATTGAAGACTTATAGGTTAAGGGACTAATGCGTGTGTGAGTGTACACGGGTCTATAACTCTATGAGGAGTTTGATATTTATAGGAAAAGTCGACCCCTAAAAATGAATATCTTCGACTGAAGATTGTGGTATTTCTGAAGACTTTCATGAAGACTTTGAAAGTGAAGAAATTGGTGCGTTCGTGAAGACTTGATATTGATGCGAGAAATATGAAGCTTGAAGACTTTCGTGTTCATAGTTTTGTTTTTCTCTTTCTTGAGTCATAGGAAACACCATACTGTTAAAGGGGGTCAAGGAAATACTAAGGAAAATTTTCCATGTGATGCTCAACTCAAAATCCTACACCTACCAATCCCTTCGAGTGAAGCCATTGGAAATCTCATACAGTTCAGTCAATTTCTTCAGTGACAGAGACGAAGTTCTTCTGGTCTCTGAGGAATTTGTCCTGACTGAGGAGTTAGGAATTCGCCAGTGCGGATTGCCTACACAGTGAGGAACATGATAGCCCTGAGGATTTTGCTACTCAAAATTCCGACCGTTGCTGTGCTATGCGCCAGTTGTCCCAAAATATCTATCCACCTAACGGTCATATCATTGAAGGGCATTTATGTCCTATCATGTCGGGCTGCTCCCTAGGCTATAAATAGCCGCCCCCTACAACCACTAGCTGGTTGGCTGCTCCGAGAGAAACTGACACTTGTCATTTGAGAGCAACCCATCCTCCGAGGACTTTGAGCAAAAATCATCAATTGAGGAAAAACCAAAACCCCAAAACCCAAACACCTACAAACCCCAAGTGATTGAGCATCACTGAAGAGATTGATCCTGAGTGGATCTGACCCTTGTTACCTTTGAAGACTGTGCTTCTTCCAGACGGTTAGGCGTCATGGTCTAGAGCATCCAAGAGGAATTGTGGATCGCCAAGTGACCAAGTTTGTGAAGGTTTGGAAGTCGCCTGAAGACTTACCACGAGTGATTGGATGAGGTCTGTGTGACCTTAGTTCAAGGAGAATACGGTGAGGACTGGGTGTCTTGGACTAAGTGTCCTTGACTGGGTGTCCGGGACTGTGTGTCCTCGAGTTTAAATCTCAGCCGCTCCAACCAGACGTACAACTGAGACAGCAGTTGGAACTGGTCTACCAAATCATTGTCTTCACCGAGCTTACTGGTTCTATTTCCTCAACTCTTTCATTTCCTCATAATTGTGATGTGTGTTTGTTCATATCTGTGTTTAAAGAATTTGACTGAAGACTTTCTCAATTTCCTCAGTTCAATTTCTTCAGTCTGTTTGTCTTCATCCTGTGTTATCCTGTGATTACGCTTCCTGTACTCTGTGCCTGTCTTCATTTCATCATGATGACTATGCTTGTATTTTGTTATGTTTACCTTTGAGTACTTATTCCGCTGCTAGTAGTTCTTCGCTAAGGAATTTCCTCACCGGCAAATTCCTCAGTGAAGAATTTCATAAAAATCGCCTATTCACCCCCCTCTAGTCGATATAACGCACTTTCAAAGGGACAATGCTACTATCCTTTTTCCAAACTTGTGCTTCAAAGTAGCACCATGATCTTTATGATAGAGAGTCTCTTGTTTTGTCACTTTCATATACTAGTGGGAATTTTCATTATAGAACTTGGCTTGTATATTCCAACAATGGGCCTCCTCAAGTGCCCTAGGTCTTCGGGAGTAAGTAAGTTGGATGCACACCCACTTAGTTTCTTTTGTTGAGCTTTCATACTTTTATAGCTCTAGTGCATCCGTTGCATGGCAATCCCTACTCCTTGTATTGACATCAATTGATGGGAATCTCCCTAGCCCATTGATTAGCCGCGTCCATGTCAGACTTTCTCCTTTTTGCCTTCTCCACATAACCCCCACATTATATTCTATTCCGCCCATAGTGCTATATCCATGGCTCACGCTCATGTATTGCGTGAAAGTTGAAAAAAGTTTGAGATTACTAAAGTATGAAACAATTGCTTGGCTTGTCATCGGGGTTGTGCATGATGAGAGCATTCTTGTGTGACAAAAATGGATCATGACCAAACTATATGATTTTGTAGGGATGAACTTTCTTTGGCCGTGTTATTTTGAGAATACATGATTTCTTAGTTAGTATGCTTGAAGTATTATTATTTTTATGTCAATATTAAACTTTTATCTTGAATCTTTCAGATCTAAACATTCATGCCACAATAAAGAAAATTACATTGAGAAATATATTAGGAAGCATTCCACATCAAAAATTCTATTTATATCATTTACCTACTCGAGGACGAGCAGGAATTAAGCTTCGGGATGCTGATACGTCTCCAACGTATCTACAATTTTTGATTGTTCCATGCTATTATATTATCAACCTTGGATGTTTTATATGCATTTATATGCTATTTCATATGATTTTTGGGACTAACCTATTGACCTAGAGCCCAGTGCCAGTTTCTGTTTTTTCCTTGTTTTAGAGTATCGCAGAAAAGGAAAATCAAGCAGAGTCCAATTGACCTAAAACTTCACAGAACTTATTTTTGGACCAGAAGAAGCCCACAGAGTATTGGAGAAGGACCAGAAGAGTCCCGGGCTGCCCACGAGGGTGGGGGCGCGCCCACCCCTTGGGCGCGCCCCCTACCTCGTGGACAGCCCGGAGATCCACTGAGGTACTTCTTCCTCCTATATATATCCATATACCCTAAAAACTTCGGGGAGCAGAATAGATCGGGAGTTCCGCCGCCATAAGCCTCTGTAACCACCGAAAACCAATCCAGACCTGTTCCGGCACCCTGGCGGAGGGGGGAATCCCTCTCCAGTGGCCATCTTCATCATCCGAGTGCTCTCCATGACGAGGAGGGAGTAGTTCACCCTCGGGGCTGAGGGTATGTAACAGTAGCTATGTATTTGATCTCTCTCTCGTGTTCTTGAGGTGGTACAATCTTGATGTATCGCGAGCTTTGCTATTATAGTTGGATCTTATGATGTTTCTCCCCCTCTAGTCTCTTGTAATGGATTGATTTTTCCCTTTGAAGTTATCTTATCGGATTGAGTCTTTAAGGATTTGAGAACACTTGATGTATGTCTTGTGTGGGATACCTGTGGTGACAATGGGGTATTCTATTGATCCACTTGATGTATGTTCTGGTGATCAACTTGCGGGTTCCGCCCATGAACCTATGCATAGGGGTTGGCACACGTTTTCGTCTTGACTCTCCGGTAGAATCTTTGGGGCACTCTTTGAAGTACTTTGTGTTGGTTTGAATAGATGAATCTGAGATTGTGTGATGCATATCGTATAATCATACCCACTGATACTTGAGGTGACATTGGAGTATCGAGGTGACATTAGGGTTTTGGTTGATTTGTGTCTTAAGGTGTTATTCTAGTACGAACTCTAGGATATATTGAATGGAAATAATAGCTTCATGTTATTTTACTACGGACTCTTGAATAGATCGATCAGAAAGGATAACTTTGAGGTGGTTTCGTACCCTACCATAATCTCTACGTTTGTTCTCCGCTATTAGAGACTTTGGAGTGACTCTTTGTTGCATGTTGAGGGATAGTTATATGATCCTACTATGTTATTATTGTTGAGAGAACTTGCACTAGTGAAAGTATGAACCCTAGGCCTTGTTTCCTATCATTGCAATACCGTTTGTGCTCACTTTTACCATTAGTTACCTTGCTGTTTTTATATTTTCAGATTACAAAAATCTATTTCTACCATCCATATTGCACTTGTATCACCATCTCTTCGCCCAACTAGTGCGCCTATACAATTTACCATTGTATTAGGTGTGTTGGGGGATACAAGAGACTCTTTGTTATTTGGTTGCAGGGTTGTTTGAGAGAGACCATCTTCATCCTACGCCTCCCATGGATTGATAAACCTTAGGTCATCCACTTGAGGGAAATTTGTTACTGTCCTACAAACCTCTGCACTTGGAGGCCCAACAACGTCTACAAGAAGAAGGTTGTGTAGTAGACATCATAATGCAATAAGAACAATGACATGATGTAGACAAGATCCATTTATCTATATGGCGGTAGATATAGATCTCGTCTTTTTATCCTTAGTGGCAACGATACATATGTGTCGGTTCCCTTTCTGTCACTGGGATCAAGCACCGTAAGATCAAGCCCACTACCGGGCACCTCTTCGCATTGCAAGATAAATAGATCAAGTTGGCCAGACAAAACCCAAATATCGGAGAATAAATACGAGGCTATAAGAGATCATGCATAAAATACATCAAAGAAACTCAAATACTTTCATGGATATAAAAACATAGATCTGATCATAAACTCGAAGTTCATCTGATCCCAACAAACACACCGCAAAAGAGTTACATCATATGGATCTCCAAGAGACCATTGTATTGAGAATCAAGAGAGAGAGATGAAGTCATCTAGCTACTAACTACGGACCTGAAGGTCTACAAAGAACTACTCACGCATCATCGCAGAGGCACCAATGGAGGTGGTGAACCCCATCCGAGATGGTGTCTAGATTGGATCTGGTGATTCTGGACTCTGCGGTGGCTGGATGAATATTTCGTCGACTCCCCTAGGGTTCTGGTATTTTGGGGTATTTATAGAGCAAAGATGTGGTCCGGGGGCACCCGAGGTGGGCACAATCCACCAGGGCGCACCAGGGCCTCCTGGCGCGCCCTGGTGGGTTGTGCCCCCTCGGGGCACCCCCCAGGTGCAACCAGGGCCCATTGCCATCCTTCTGGCCCATAAAAAATCTCTGTAAAGTTTCGTGGCATTTGGACTCCATTTGATATTGATTTTCTGTGATGTAAAAAACATGGAAAAACAACAACTGACACTTGGCACTATGTCAGTATGTCAATAGGTTAGTACCAAAAAATGATATAAAATGACTATAAAATGATTATAAAGCATCCAAGATTGATAATAAAACAACATGGAACAACCAAAAATTATAGATACGTTGGAGACGTATCAACAAGCAAGCTCCCTGGTCGTACAGCACTGTGAAGATTCACCCCGTGACGGAGAAGAAGACCTATGAGCTATTCTTTCCTGGATATCCTTCATCGCATCTTCAGAGAGACTTTATTTCCTCGCATTGGGAACTTGGATATGGTCCATCGTACCTCGTGGATATACTTTTGTTCTATCAGCATGAGAAGGACAAAAACACAGGGGAGACCTTGGATATCTCCCATGTCATGTGGTGAGAGCTCCTCTCTACCATCACTGAGTGCAAGTGCCCCATCTACGCCCCCTACCTGATGTTGCTCATTGAGAAGGCATGGGCGCACACCTATCCTGGAGTCCTGTTGGAGACTGGAGAAATGGTCTCTCACGAGGTTAAGCGTCTGAGACAGAAGGAGCACTGGGGCACTCCTACTTCAGAGTCTGGGATTCCTTCAGGTGCTGATGAGGTTGAGGTGGAGACTGAGGATGATGAGGACTATGAGCCCTCTGGCTCAAGCGCAAGATGAAGGAGCTATTCTGCATGGAGTCTCATGGGCAGTATATGGCCCATATGGCTGAGAAGAAGTCACGTAGCTATCACAAGGTCCTGATGCGCCACCTAGGTGTAGAGATTGCTAGTGGATCAAAGGACAAGGTCACCGACGAGGAGGAGTGGGTCTCTCAGCACTGCCCATGGACAGATTCATACACTGAGCAGCCGTTTGCCGAGGACGGAGTGATACGTCTCCAACGTATCTATAATTTTTGATTGTTCCATGCTATTATATTATATGTTTTGGATGTTTAATCGGCTTTAATATGCTCTTTTATATTCTTTTTGGGACTAACCTATTAACTGGAGGCCCGGTGCCAGTTTCTGTTTTTTTGCCTATTTTAGAGTTTTGCAGAAAAGGAATACCAAACGGAGTCCAAACGGAATGAAACCTTCACGATGATCTTTCTTGGACCGAAAGCAATCCAGAAGACTTGGAGTCAAAGTCTGGAACTCCACGAGGCAGGAGGGCGCGCCTAGGGGGGTAGGTGCGCCCCCACCCTCGTGGGCCCCTCGTAGCTCCACCGACATACTTCTTTCACCTATATATACTCTTATAGCCTGGAAACATCAGGGAGAACCACGAAACCACTTCTCCACCGCCGCAACCTTCTGTACCCGTGAGATCCCATCTTGGGGCCTTTTCCGGCGATCAGCCGGAGGGGGAATCGATCACGGAGGGCTTCTACATCAACACCATTGCCTCTCCGATGAAGCATGAATAGTTTACCATAGACCTTCGGGTCCATAGTTATTAGCTAGATGGCTTCTTCTCTCTCTTTGATTCTCAATACAAATTTCTCCTCGATGTTCTTGGAGATCTATTCGATGTAATACTCTTTTGCGGTGTGTTTGTCGAGATCCGATGAATTGTGGATTTATGAACAAGATTATCTATGAATATTATTTGGTTATTCTCTGAATTCTTATATGCATGATTTGATATCTTTGCAAGTCTCTTTGAATTATTGGTTTAGTTTGGCCTACTAGATTGATCTTTCTTGCAATGGGAGAAGTGCTTAGCTTTGGGTTAAATCTTGTGGTGTCCTTTCCAAGTGACAGTAGGGGCAGCAAGGCACCTATTGTATTGTTGCCATCGAGGATAAAAAGATGGGGTTTATATCATATTGCTTGAGTTTATCCCTCTACATCATGTCGTCTTGCTTAATGTGTTACTCCGTTCTTATGAACGTAATACTCTAAATGCTGCTGGATAGCGGTTGATGTGTGGAGTAATAGTAGTAGATGCAGAATCGTTTCGATCTACTTGACATGGATGTGATGCCTATATTCATGATCATTGCCTTAGATATCTTCATAACTATGCGCTTTTCTATCAATTGCTCGGCAGTAATTTGTTCACCCACCGTAATACATGCTATCTTGAGAGAAGCCACTAGTGAAACCTATGGCCCCTAGGTCTCTTTCCTATTATATTACATCTCTTTTATTTACATCACATCTCGTTTACTATTTTGAAATCTTTTCCAATCTATACAACAAAAATACCAAAAATGTTTACTTTACTATCTCTATTAGATCTCACTTTTGCGAGTGACCGTGAAGGGATTGACAACCCCTTTATCGCATTGGTTGCAAGGTTCTTGATTGTCTGTGCAGGTACTAGGTGACTTGTGCGTTGTCTCCTACTGGATTGATACCTTGGTTCTCAAAATTGAGGGAAATACTTATGCTACTTTGCTGCATCACCCTTTCCTCTTCAAGGGAAAACCAACGCATGCTCAAGAGGTAGCAAGAAGGATTTCTGGCGCCGTTGCTGGGGAGATTTACGCCAAGTCAAGACATACCAATTACGAATCATAAATCTTCTCCCTCGCATTACATTATTTGCCATTCGCCTCTCATTTTCCTCTCCCCCACTTCTAAAACAATTTTCGAAAAGATTTGCCTTTCCTTCACCCATCTTCCGTTCAATCTTGTGTTACCATGTGCCTTCTTTTTGCTTGCATCTTTGCTTGCTAAAAGTTTATGGATCCCCATCCACTTACTAATCTTTTTAAAGGATCCAATTATGATGAACCAATTGCTAGTGAGTTGAGTGCACTAGATTATCTTTATGGAGTTTTGATTGAAATCCGTGAATCTGAAAATTGTGATGAAGTGCTTTATAAAGTGATTCATGATAGATCTTTGAATAAAAACCATGATTGTAATGATTTTACTATAAATTCTATTAATATCAATTGTGTTAATGATATGCAAAACCCTAAGCTTGGGGATGCTAGTTTTGCTATGTCCACTACTTGTTGCAATGATCATGATTGGGGTGATTCTTGTTATAATCTTGAAAATTTATTTAAGCCCCATGATGAATATGAGATTGATAATAATGTTTGCAATAATACTGAAAGTGGGTTTGGGGGAGTGTCAACTTTAGATCCCACATATTTGGATAATGTTCAGTCTTAGGAAGTTTTTGATAAAAGTGGGTTTGGAGAGGCCACGACTTTAGTTAATGATATTCCCACTATTTTGGAAGAGTGTCAACTTTGCATGCATGTGGATCATGTAGAGAAATTTTTATGCGATAGCTATATTGTTGAATTTGATTATGATCCAACATGTAATTATTATGAGAGAGGAAAATATGGTTGTAGAAACTTTCATGTTACAAAATTACCTCTCGTTATGTTGAGATTGTTATTGTTTCTTTCTTCTTCCTTGCATATGATGGTTTTTGCTTGCCTTGATAATTTGTTTTCTTATAGAATACCTATGCATAGGAAGTATGTTAGACTTGAGTGTGTTTGTCACATGTTTTATGATGCTCTCTTTGTGCTTCAATTCTTGTCCTTCACGTGAGAATCATTGAAACCTCAATGCCTAGCTAAAAAGGCTTTAAAGAAAAGCGCTTGTTGGGAGACAACTCAATATTTTTCCTTGCATTTTTATAAAAAATAATTCGTCTAGCTTCTGTTATGATTGTGTTTTTTACGTTTTAATTAGTGTTTGTGCCAAGTAAACCCTTTAGGATCTTCTTGGGTGATAGTTGTTTGATCTTGCTGAAAAAACAGAAACTTTTACGCTCACAACATTAATTTTCATTTTTTTACTAGAGAGCGATAAAATACCTACTCCACTTGAGGTAGATCAATATACAAATTTCTCAGGCCGTCCTAATTTTTCAGAATTTTTGGAGTTACAGAAGTATTCTAAAGTTATAGATTGCTACATATTGTTCTGTTTTTGATAGATTTTGTTTTTCGTGTGTTGTTTGCTTAGTTTGATGAATTTATGAGTAGTATCGGGGGGTATGAACCATAGAGAAGTTGGAATACAGTAGGTTTAACACCAATATAAATAAAGAATGAGTTCATTACAGTACCTTAAAGTGGTGGTTTATTTTCTTATACTAACGGAGCTCATGAGATTTTATGTTGAAGTTTTGTGTTGTGAAGTTTTCAAGTTTGTGGGTAAATATTTGATGGATTTTGGAATAAGGAGTGGCAAGATCCTAAGCTTGGGGATTCCCAAGGCACCCCAAGGTAAAATTCAAGGACAACCAAAAGACTAAGCTTGGGGATGCCCTGGAAGGCATCCCCTCTTTCGTCTTCGTCTATCGGTAACTTTACTTGAGGCTATTTTTTTATTCACCACATGATATGTGTTTTGCTTGGAGCGTCTTATATGATTTGAATATTTTCTTTTTAGTTTACCACAATCATCCTTGCTATACACACCTTTTGGTAGAGACATGCATGAATTGGAATTTATTAGAATACTCTATGTGCTTCACTTATATCTTTTGAGCTAGATAATTTTGCTCTAGTGCTTCACTTATATCTTTTTAGAGCACGGTGGTGGTTTTATTTTATTGAAACTATTGGTCTCTCATGCTTCACTTATATTATTTGGGGAGTCTTTTAGAACATCATGGTAATTTGCTTTGGCTTAAAACTAGTCCTAATATGATGGGCATCGAAGATGGGTATAATAAAAACTTTCATATAAAGTGCGTTGAATACTATGAGAAGTTTGATCCTTTATGATTGTTTTGAGATATGAAGATGGTGATATTAGAGTCATGCTAGTAGAGTAGTTGTGAATTTGAGAGATACTTGTGTTAAAGTTTGTGATTCACGTAGCATGCACGTATGGTGAACCGTTATGTGATGAAATTGGAGCATGATCTATTTATTGATTGTCTTCCTTATGAGCGGCGGTCGGGGATGAGCGATGGTATTTTCCTACCAACCTACCCCCCTAGGAGCATGCGCATAGTACTTTGTTATGATAACTAATAGATTTTTGCATAAGTATATATGTGAGTTCTTTTTGACTAATGTTGAGTCCATGGATTATACGCACTCTCACCCTTCCATCATTGCTAGCCTCTCTAGTACCGCGCAATTTTTGCCGGTACCATAAACCCACCATTTACCTTCCTCAAAACAGCCACCATACCTACCTATTATGGCATTTCCATAGCCATTCCGAGATATATTTCCATGCAACTTTCCACCGTTCCGTTTATTATGACGCTCCATCATTGTCATATTGCCTTGCATGATCATGTAGTTGACATCATATTTGTGGCAAAGCCACCATTCATAATTCTTTCATACATGTTACTCTTGATTCATTGAACATCCCGGTACACCGCAGGAGGCATTCACATAGAGTTATATTTTGTTCTAAGTATCGAGTTGTAATTCTTGAGTTGTAAGTAAATAAAAGTGCGATGATCATCATTATCAAAGAATTGTCTCGTGTGAGGGGGAAAAAAGAGGCCAAAGAAGCCAATGAAAAAAAGAGACCAAAGAAGCCAAACAAAAAAAGAGAGAGAAGAAGAGAGAAGGGACAATGCTACTATCCTTTTTCCACACTTGTGCTTCAAAGTAGCATCATGATCTTCATGATAGAGAGTCTCTTATTTTGTCACTTTCATGTACTAGTGGGAATTTTTGTTATAGAACTTGTCTTGTATATTCCAATGATGGGCTTCCTCAAAATGCCCTAGGTATTCGTGAGCAAGCAAGTTGGATGCACACCCACTTAGTTTCTTTTGTTGAGCTTTCATACATTTATAGCTCTAGTGCATCTGTTGCATGGCAATCCCTACTCACTCACATTGATATCCATTGATGGGCACCTCCATAGCCCATTGATACGCCTAGTTGATGTGAGACTATCTTCTCCATTTTGTCTTCTCCACAACCACCCCTCTATTCCACCTATAGTGATATATCCATGGCTCATGCTCATGTATTGCGTGAAGATTGAAATTTTTTGAGAACATCAAAAGTATGAAACAATTGCTTGGCTTATCATCGAGGTTGTGCATGATTAAATATTTTGTGTGATGAAGATAGAGCATAGCTAGACTATATGATTTTGTAGGGATAGCTTTCTTTGGCCATGTTATTTTAAGAAGACATGATTGCTTTGTTAGTATGCTTGAAGTATTATTGTTTTTATGTCAATATTAAACTTTTGTCTTGAATCTTTCGGATCTGAACATTCATGCCACAATAAAGAAAATTACATTGATAATTATGTTAGGTAGCATTCCACATCAAAAATTCTTTGTTTATCATTTACCTACTTGAGGACGAGCAGGAATTAAGCTTGGGGATGCTTTATACGTCTCCAACGTATCTTGTTCCATGATATTATATTATCTGTTTTGGATGTTTAATGGGCTTTAATATGCTCTTTTATATTACTTTTGGGACTAACCTTTTAGTCGAATGCCCAATGCCAGTTTCTGTTTTTTTGCCTATTTTAGAGTTTTGTAGAAAAGGAATACCAAACGGAGTCCAAAGGAATGAAACCTTCGCGATGATCTTTCTTGGGCCGGAAGCAATCCAGAAGACTTGGAGTCGAAGTCTGGAACTCCACGAGGAAGCCACGAGGCAGGAGGGCGCGCCCAGGGGGTGGGCGTGCCCAGGGGGTAGGCGCGCCCCCACCCTCGTGGGCCCCTCGTAGCTCCACCGACGTACTTCTTTCGCCTATATATACTCATACACCCTAAAAACATCAGGGAGAGCCATGAAACCACATTTACACCGCCGCAACCTTCTGTACCCATGAGATCCCATCTTGGGGCCTTTTCCGGCGATCTGCCGGAGGGGGAACCGATCACGGAGGGCTTCTACATCAACACCATTGCCTCTCCAATAAAGCATGAATAGTTTACCGCAGACCTTCGGGTCCATAGTTATTATCTAGATGGCTTCTTCTCTCTTTGATTATCAATACAAATTTCTCCTCGATGTTCTTGGAGATCTATTCGATGTAATACTCTTTTGCGGTGTGTTTGTCGAGATCCGTTGAATTGTGGATTTATGAACAAGATTATCTATGAATATTATTTGGTTCTTCTCTGAATCTTTATATGCATGATTTTATATCTTTGCAAGTCTCTTCGAATTATCGATTTAGTTTGGCCTACTAGATTGATCTTTCTTGCAATGGGAGAAGTGCTTAGCTTTGGGTTCAATCTTGCGGTGTCCTTTCCCAATGGTAGGGGCAGCAAGGCACGTATTGTATTGTTGCCATCGAGGATAAAAAGATGGGGTTTATATAATATATTGCTTGAGTTTATCCCTCTACATCATGTCATCTTGCTTAATGCGTTACTCCGTTCTTATGAACTTAATACTCTAGATGCATGCTGGATAGCGGTCGATGTGTGGAGTAATAGTAGTAGATGCAGGATCGTTTCGATCTACTTGACACGGACGTGATGCATATATTCATGATCATTTCCTTAGATATAACTATGCGATTTTCTATCAATTGCTCGACAGTAATTTGTTCACCTACCATAATACATGCTATCTTGAGAGAAGCCACTAGTGAAACCTATGGCCCCTGGGTCTCTTTCCTATTATATTACATCTATTTTATTTGCATCGCATCTCGTTTACTATTTTGCAATCTTTACTTTCCAATCTATACAACAAAAATACCAAAAATATTTGGTTTACTATCTCTATTAGATCTCACTTTTGCGAGTGGCCGTGAAGGGATTGACAACCCCTTTATCGTGTTGGTTGCAAGGTTCTTGATTGTTTGTGCAGGTACTAGGTGACTTGTGCGTTGTCTCCTACTGGATTGATACCTTGGTTCTCAAAACTGAGGGAAATACTTACTCTACTTTGCTGCATCACCCTTTCCTCTTCAAGGGAAAACCATCGCATGCTCAAGAGGTAGCACGGAGGTGAGGGCGATCACGCGGGGATGTGATGATGGAGATCGTCGGAATGACTATCACATGTGTCTGTAGCAGCACTCTTTGCCCTTTTGGTGTCTCGATGCCAAAGGGGGAGAGAGTTTAGGATTTGTCGAGTTGCGAGTTTGTCTCATTTGCCTTGTCTTTCTCTCTCGCAAACTCTTTTCTTGTCATTTGCTTTGGTTTGGTTTGTGTCTGTGAGACCTGGTTACTGTGTCATATGGTGTGAGACATATGCTATCCTATCTTATGCTTATCTATTGCATGACTAGTATCTTGGTAGTTTGTGATATGCATGCCTAACTTATGTTTATATTATGCTCACTATCTACTCCTTGCATCATAGCTTATATGTCTCTTAGTTTAGATGCTAGTGTTATCAGGCTATAAAATATAGGGGGAGTGTTGATCCTAATGTGTGTACATTGCATTCCAAAGGCACTCCTAATTAAGTGCACACATCTAGGGGAGCCCATCTATATTTTGTAGTCTCCGGGGTTTTCTTACTCTCTTGTTATATCTTTATGCAAATCCCGTGTTGTCATCAATCCACCAAAAAGGGGGAGATTGTTAGGGCATGTCTCTCCCTAAGTGGTTTTGGTGATTGATGACAATACTTTTGTGGACTAATCATGTGCATTGAGCATTTCAAATATTCATTCATTGGCACAAGATGATTCTTTCCCCTCGGTGTTTAAGGAGAAGACGGTGTGTTTCCTTTGTTTCAGTTATGGTGGTTTTGAGTCATAGGAAACACCATACTATCAAGAGGGGGTCCGTATCGAAAAGGTTAGGGTAGAATCAACACGTACACGTCTCCTTTGCACCCCCATCTCTTTCCCGCATCTTTGGAGGATCCTTCATTGTCCCGTATGTGGGCTTGATTCTGCTCTAGCGGTAGTACCGCGGCGACGAGCGGCAGTACGGCCCAGAGCCTCAGGTGGCAGTACCGCTGCTCATCAGCGGTAGTACCGCCCGGGGGCTCTCGTCTGTAGTATCGCTATGGTGTCGTGCTATTACTGCCTCGATTCGAGAGCGTCTTTTCTCGTGTCAGTTTGTGCGGCAATAGGAGCGGCAGTAGAGGCGGTAGTACCGCCCCTACCACCGCCGCTCGTGTCGTTCGGGGGTCTCGCCCTCGCTCCCCTCCCTCTCCAAGGCCCCTGATCTCAGTCTTCACGGTAGTACTGCTACCCCCAGCGGTAGTACCGCTCCCATGATAATGGTTGGATTTGTTCCCCACTATAAAAGGAGGTCTTATTCCCCAAGAAGACTTACATCTTTTCCCTCAAGCTCTATTGTTGCTCCAAAGCTCATTTTCGCCTGATCTCCCTCCCTAGCCAATCAAACTTGTTGATTTTCTAGGGATTGGTTGAGAAGGCCCGGATCTACACTTCCACCAAGAGAAATTTGATTCCCCCCACTAATCCCTTGCGGATCTTGTTACTCTTGGGTGTTTGAGCACCCTAGATGGTTGAGGTCGCCTCAGAGCCACATTCGATTATG
This sequence comes from Triticum aestivum, assembly GCF_018294505.1. Classification (NCBI taxonomy): domain Eukaryota; kingdom Viridiplantae; phylum Streptophyta; class Magnoliopsida; order Poales; family Poaceae; genus Triticum; species Triticum aestivum. The sequence continues at coordinate 485,818,318 of NC_057794.1, forward strand.
GTGAAGCTCGGTGGTATTGTTGGGAGCCTCCAATCATGTTGTGGAGATAGCCCCAACCTTGTTTGTAAAGGTTCGGTCGCCGCCTTCAAGGGCACCGCTAGTGGAATCACGGCATCTCACATTGTGTGAGGGCCTGAGGAGAATACGGTGTCCCTAGTGGCTTCTTGGGGAGCGTTGTGCCTCAACACCGCTCCAACGGAGACGTACTTCCCCCAAAGGGAAGGAACTTCGGTAACACATCCTCATCTCCACCGGCTCCACTTGTGGTTATCTATTCCCTTTACTTTGTGCAAGCTTCTATTGTGTTGTATCTCTTGATTGCAATTGTTGTTGTTGTTAGCATCATATAGGTTGCTCACCTAGTTGCACATCTATAAAACCTATTTGCTGCTAAAACCTAATTTGTTAAGAAAAGCTAAAACTTAGTAGTTGCCTATTCACCCCCCCCCCTCTAGTCAACCATATCGATCCTTTCAGCAATAGTTGGTGGAGACAAACACATGATGACACCTTGAAGATGATGGAGATCATGGTGTCATGCTGGTGATGAGGGGGATCATGCTAGTGCTTTAGAGGTAGAGATAAAAAGCACAAGATGATAATGGCCATATCATGTCACATATTGATTGCATGTGATGTTTATCTTTTTTATGCATCCTATTTTTCTTAGATCGCGATGGTAGCATTATAAGATGATCCCTCATGATTAATATCAAGATAAAAAGTGTTCTCCCTAAATATGCACCATTGCGAAAGTTCGTCGTTTCGAAGCGCCTCGTGACGATGGGGTGTGGTAGACTCTATGTTTGCATACAATGGGTGTAGGACAGTTTTACAAATGTAGAATACTTGGGTTAAACTTGACGAGCCTAGCATGTACAGACATGGCTTCGGAACACAGAGAATCGAAAGGTTGAACATGAGTCATATAGAAGATATAATAAACATGGGGATGTTCACCATTGATAACTACCCCATCTCATGTGATGGTCGAACTTGGGTTAGTGGATTTGGATCATGTGTCACTTAACAACCTGAGGGATGTTGATTTAAGTGGGAGTTCAATAGTAATTTGATTAGTTGAACTCATTATCATGAACATAGTCTAAATGTCTTTGCAAATTATGGTGTAGATCAATGGCTCGCGCTTTAGCTCCCCTGTATTTTTATGTGTTCCTAGAGAAAGAAAAGTTGAAAGATGAAGGAAGCAACTATGCGGACTGGATCCATAATATGAGGATTATCCTAACTGCTGCACAGAAGGCTTGTGTCCGTGATGCACCGCTCGGTGTGGCACCTCCCCCTACAAACTTGGATGCTATGAACATATGTCAACCAAATTATGATCATTGCTCGATAGTTTAGTGCACCAAGCTTTACGACTTAGTATCTAGGCCCCAAAAGCATTTTGAGCACCACGGGGCATATGAGACGTTTGAGGAGCTGAAATTGGTATTTCAGGCTCACACCCATGTGGAGAGGTATGACGCCTCAGACAAGTTCTTTAGCTGTAAGATGGGGGAGAACAACTCCGTTAGCGAGCATGTAGTCAATATGTCTGGGTACTTCAATCACCTGAATCAGTTGGGAGTTAACCTGCCCGATGAAGTAGCGATTGACATGATTCTTTAGTCACTACCACCAAGCTACAAGAGCTTCGTGATGAACTATAAGATGTAAGGGATGGAGAAGATGAACCCTGAGCTTTTTGCAATGCTTAAGGCCGCGTAAGTAGAAATCAAGAAAGACCATCAAGTATTGATGGTCAAGAAGACCATGAGTTTCAAGAAGGGTAAGGGAAAGAAAGGGAGCTTCAAGAAGAATGGCAAGCCAGTTGCCGCTCCTGGGGAGAAACCCAAGGCGGGACCCAAACCTGAGATTGAGTGTTTCTATTGCAAGGGAATGTCCACTGGAAGCGGAACTTCCCTAAGTATTTAGCAGCTAAGGAGGTTGGGAACGTCAACAAAGGTATATTTGATATACATGTTATTGATGTGTGCCTTACTAGTGCTCGTAGTAGAGCCTGGGTTTTTTTGAAAAAGGTGTGTATTATATTAATTCAACATAGGTTCAATACAATCATCATCGACCAGCGCAACACGTAGGTCGGAACTGTGTCAATCAACACACCCTTACTCACACCACTCCTGCCTTAACTAGCGAGAGCATGGGCAACCCTATTGCAATTTCTAGAAATCTTAGCAATAGTAAAATCAGGAAGTTGGCCCAGCAAACTCGGGATTTCTCTAACCAAGCTACCAATGGGGGATCTATAAAATCATTATAAGAAACTTGACTAACAACATTCGCACAGTCGCTCTCAATAACTACTGGCCGGTCTATGAGCATCATGGTCTCTCAGATTCCTTGAAGACAAGCTTCCGCTTCAGCTGCCTCAGCACTAGCACAGTTACGAATTGTGCTCCAAGCAGAGCCACGCACCGCTCCATTCGTATCACGGAGAACCGCCCCCCAAGCTCCATAGTTTGTTTCCTGAATAAAGCTAGCGTCGACATTCAATTTAAGCCATCCTGACTTAGGTTTCACCCAATGATCATCCTCTTCTCTCTGTTTAGGATCCGGAGTTGATATGGTTGGCATAACTTTTCCTTTTCCTTTATGGTCAGGAACACTCATACCAGCTTTGATCGCTGCAAAAGAGCTAGCGTAACTTTGTAGGAACTCTGCTGATGCCTTTATTGTAGCCTTCCCGTCACCAAAGATAATATTGTTTCTGAGATGCCATGCTCCCCACCAGAGGAAGAGTAGGTGTGACCGCTCCTCCTCGTTAGCCTTTGCCAGAGTTAGGAGAACCCACTCACGTCCCGTACATGTTAGCTCAGTGTCTTTAGGGAGCGTCCAGATCTCTTGCATGATCTCACGCAAAGCTTTAGCTTTAGTACATCTCATGACCGCGTGGTATCCATCTTCTGGTTCCACACCACAGATAGAGGATGTAGGGAATATCTCTAAATCTCTCTTATGTCTATTTGTCTGAACTCCAAGAGATTCTGTCGCCAAACGCCATCCAAAGTTTCTAATTTGGGGGGAGGGGCATTTGCTTTCCAAAGCACACTCCAGATCTTTCTTTCTCCAGATGGCTCGGTACTACTTTGTCCCATATCACCATTCCCATCCTTATCATTAACAGCCAGCCTGTACGCACTACGAACTGAGAATACACTGGAGCATTCAAAATGCCATGCAATAAAATCCTCGGAGTTAGACTGTGAGAGACGAATTTTTAACACTTCATCCACATTATGAGGTAGGAATATGTTCCTAACCAATTCCTCATTCCATGTCCTTGACACTGGGTCGATAAGCTCAGAGACCCATTTTATCCTAGTTCGAGATTGTTTCCCGGAGATTTTTAGATTTCCCCTTGGAATCCAATTATCCCTCCATACTTTAACTTTATCGCCTACACCAATTCTCTAGATAATGCATTTCTTAAGAAGATCTAGACCATGAAAGATTCCTTGCCAACACGGAGATGCGTTCTGGATAAAGGCAGTATCAGCCAGGTTGCCATGTGGATAATATCTTGCCTTCAATAATCTAGCACATAAGCTGTCCAGAAATTGAATAAGTCGCCACGCCTGTTTAGCAAGGAGGGCTTGGTTAAATAGGCGTAGGTCCCGGAAAACCATACCCCCCTTTTCTTTTGGTTTTAGAAGCTTGTCCCAGGCCAGCCAGTGTATCTTCCTTATCTCATTTTCATCATCCCACCAAAAGTTTCTAATGATTTGTGTGAGCTCCTCGCACAGGCTAGCAGAGAATTTGAACACACTCATAGCATAGGTGGACAATGCTTGTATTACTGACTTTATTAGGCTTTCCTTTGCTGCACTGGATAGGTATTTCTCACACCAGTCTATAGACCTCTTCAAAGAACACTCCTTAATAGGCTGAAATGTACCATTCTTCATCCTTCCTTTAGGAACCGGAAGTCCAAGATAGTTTTCTTTGAAATCAACTTTCTGCACACCTAATATTTGTGCCACACTCTTTCCTTCCTCCTGATTGCAGGATTTACCAAGCATAATTCAGCATTTACTGGGACTTCAAAGTTGGCCCATAGCCTTTTCATACTGAGGGAGTCCTGGATAAGGGGGTGTTCGGATAGCCGGACTATACCTTCAGCCGGACTCCTGGACTATGAAGATACAAGATTGAAGACTTCGTCCCGTGTTCGGGGGGGACTTTCCTTGGCGTGGAAGGCAAGCTTGGCGATACGGATATGCAGATCTCCTACCATTGTAACCGACTCCATGTAACCCTAACCCTATCTAGTGTCTATATAAACCAGAGGGTTTTAGTCTGTAGGACAACATACACAACAACAATCATACCATAGGCTAGCTTCTAGGGTTTAGCCTCTTTGATCTCATGGTAGATCTACTCTTGTACTACCCATATCATCAATATTAATCAAGCAGGATGTAGGGTTTTACCTCCATCGAGAGGGACCGAACCTGGGTAAAACGTCGTGTCCCTTGCCTCCTATTACCATCCGACCTAGACGCACAGTTCGGGACCCCCTACCCGAGATCCGCCGGTTTTGACACCGACATTGGTGCTTTCATTGAGAGCTCCTCTGTGTCATCGCCATCAGGAAGGATGCCTCGCCCCGTCTTTAAAGACGGCACCGTTGCTAAGGGTGCTTTGGCTGTCGGCCAAACCCTCCGGCTAGGTGGTTTTCTTATGACCGCCTGTTCGGCTTCTACGCCGACGATGACCTCTCGAGACATCGAAAACAATCTTCATGTCAGCTCGGAACTCGCTGAGCAGTTAGATCCAATGTAGCTCTCCTCCATAAACGAGCTCTTGGATCGCTTCGCCGCCCTGGGAGTCGCTACGGATTACGACCAGATTGGGCCTAAACCCGATCTGAGAGAGATTAACTCTCCCCAAGTCACCCATCACGTGGCCGTGGTAGAGGGACAGTGCGGCGACCCTTCATCTATCTTAAGGACTCGCTACGTCCGGATTCTCGATCCCTCCAAGCCAGATACCCACGGAGGGGAGGATATCACTCAAGACCTGAACTTAGAGTCAGGCGACGGGCTGGACTCATTGGACAACATCCAGGAATCCAAATTTTCGAGTTCGGAAATTCCTCGGCCTCTGAGCCTTAGATGGGGTGAGGCTTCGGATTTAATTCCACCCACCCACCCCAACATAAGCGATCTATCCAAAATCAGGCAACAACCCGATGAAACAGTACATCATTATTGGGCCAGATTCCTCCTGGTTAAGAACAGGCTAAGGGACTACCACGAGGAAGACACAATCTCAATCTTTTGCAATAATTGCACGGACAAGGGAATACTCAACGCCAGAGTCACCGTGATATTACACGCTTCGCTGACTTGGCATCCATTGTACGAAAGTACTATGCGATGGAAAGCGCCTGGAAACCCGAAATAAAATTTTGGGACAATCCGCCCTGAATACAAACCCAGTCCGAAATAAAAGGGTGCATCATCACTAGTCACCCGGGTCAAGCACTAAAAAGCAAAAACCCTCTACAGGGCATGGAACCGTACTGGAAGGATGGCTTAATGGACCCTGTAAAATTCACAGTACAGAGGACGCCACACCAACTCACAGCCTTAGAGCATGTTGGATACTCCGGCAGGTGGCCAAAATTGGCGAAAATCTCCTAATTCCGGAGGCCACAGAAAGCCACCCCAGAGACACCGATACGGTATTAACAGTCTTCGAGACTTTCGCATCAAATAATATGCGAAAAAGGACACTTCGCAGCCTTGCCGAAGTCTACCAAGTAGCAACAATAAACCCATGGAGTGACACGGCTATTACCTTTAACGCCAGTGATGAACCTAAATTCCGAACAGCCCGAGCACTGGCCGCATTGGTCCTTAGTCCAATAGTGAACGGCTTTCGTCTTACCAAGGTACTCATGGACGGCGGCAGCGGATTGAACCTCATTTATGAGGAAACCCTTCAAAAATGGAAATAGACTGGAACCGCATTGAGCGAAGCTGCACAACCTTTAGAGGAATAATCCCCAGTCGGGAAGCGTGTTGTACAGGAAAAATCACACTAGATGTGGTGTTCGGCACGCAGGATAATTACAGGTCCGAAGAGGTCACGTTCCATGTGGCTCTGTTCAGCAGCGGTTATCACGCTCTGCTAGGGCAGGAAGCGTTTACAATCTTCCAAGCAATACCCCATTACGGGTACATGAAGCTCAAGATGCCCGGGCCTAACGGGATCATCACTCTCACTAGTGATCCGGACATAGCACTCCGCGCCGAAAACAAGACAGTCACACTGGCCCTCGAGGCACTATCCGAAGCCCTAGCGGCTGAGGAACTGACTGCGCTGCGCTCTACGATGAATAGGGACGATGTGGTACTCGACAAAAGATCCAAGTCCACCTCCTTTAAACTGGCGGACGAAATAGTCAAATTCCAAGTCCATCCAACGGACCCCAATAAAACAGCTTCCATCGAGGCACAGTTAAACCCTGATGTAGACGCCGCACTGCGAGAGTTCCTATGAGAGAACGGGGACATTTTCGCCTGGCACCCTTCAGACATGCCAGGAATCCCACGCAGGCTGGCCGAGCACAGCTTAAATATCCAAACAAGTTCTTCGGCGTTTTTCCGAACCTAAGAGACAGGCCATGGGAGAGGAGCTAGCAAAGCTATTGGAGGCCGGATTCATCAGAGATATAAAACATCCAGGCTGGCTAACAAACCTGGTGATGGTACCAGAGAAGGACAAATCCTGGCGCATGTGTGTTGATTTTAAAGACCTTAACAAGGCTTGCCCAAAGGATCCCTTCCCCCTCCCCGCATCGATCAAATTATCGATGCTACAGCAGGACACGATTCGTTGTGTTTCCTCGACGCATATTCCGGCTACCATCAAATCAAGATGGCAGAACCAGACCAAGCCGCAACGGCATTTATCACACCATACGGCCCATTCTGCTTCAACACGATGCCCTTCGGGCTCAAAAACACCGGCGCAACATATCAGCGCATGATTCAGACATGTCTGGCAAGCCAGATCGGCAAAACAGTGGAGGCATATGTAGATGATGTGGTCGTCAAAACAAGACATGTTGAATCTCTATTAGACGACTTGAGGCTCACATTTCATAACCTCCGAACATACGACATCAAGCTCAACCCGGAAAAATGCGTTTTCGGCGTTCCAGCCGGAAAGCTCTTGGGCTTCATTGTATCCGGTAGAGGAATTGAAGCAAATTCAGCCAAGATCCAAGCTCTGTCACAACTGGATATCCCAAAGGACCTCAAACAAATACAAGTTAACCGGATGTGTGGCGGCTCTAAGCCGCTTTATCTCCCGCTTGGGAGAAAAGGCCCTACCCCTTTACCGCCTCCTTTGGCGCACCGAACACTTCAAATGGACGGATGCAGCCACGGCCGGACTCGACGAAATAAAAGCCATACTGGCAACAAACCCAGTCCTGGCCGCGCCAAACATTGGCGAACCAATGCTATTATACATTACAGCAACACACCAGGTTGTAAGCGCAGTGCTCGTCGTCGAACGAGAAGCGAACGGACACAAATTCCCCCTTCAAAAGCTGGTCTATTATGTGTCCACTGTCCCCACTCCCTGCAAATCACGGTACCCGCATTATCAAAAGATTGCGTACGCTGTATTCATGGCATCCCGGAAGCTACGGCACTACTTTCAAGAGTGTTCAATAACAGTAGCCTCGGAAGTACCACTTAACGATATTATAAACAACCGTGACGCAACGGGCCGGATTGCAAAATGGGCCATTGAGCTCCTCCCGTTCGACATAACTTATAAGCCACGGTGAGCCATCAAGTAGCAAGTCTTGGCCGACTTCGTCGCAGAATGGACAGAGGCTGAACTCCCTAAAGAGTATGGCACATATTCAAATTGGATCATGCATTTCGATGGCTCCAAGATGTTGGCCGGACTGGGGGCCGGCGTCGTTTTGACGCACCCCACAGGATACACAGTTCAATACGTACTCCAGATTATGTACACGGACTCCAACAATGCAGCCGAATATGAGGCCCTTTTACATGGTCTCCGGATGGCAGTATCCATGGGCATTCAACGCCTAGAGGTGCACGGGGACTCGAACCTCGCAATATCCCAAATAAATGGAGACTTCGATGCCAAGGATCCAAAAATGGCAGCTTACTACAACGCCGTCCTAAAAATGTCAGCTCGGTTCGAGGGGCTTGAATTTCACCATATAGCCCGGGAAAATAATCAGGCGGCAGATGTCCTGGCACGCATCGGCGCAAAACGTGATGTAGTTCCCCCCCAACATCTTCTGGGAAAGGTTGTTCAAGCCATCCGTAGTATGGGAAGGGGAGCCGAACAATAACAGCCCGGACCCAACCGCACTGCCCGACACCGAACATTCTGACACAATCGGAGGCTCTGCCAATGAAATAACACCTTCAGCCCACGTAATAATGGCCGTCATCGCCTCATGGACAGAACCATTCCTCGCCTACCTTACCAGGCAGGAACTCCCCGAGGACTAAAATGAGGCACGCTGCATAGTGCGGCGATCCAAAGCCTATAGAGTCCACGAGGGAGAACTTTATAAGAAAAGCAATACCGGAGTCCTTCAAAGGTGCATCTCCGAAGAGGAGGGGCGGAACCTCCTGGCTGAAATTCATGCCGTACTGGGCGGTCATCACGCTGCAGCTCGGTCCCTTGTAAGCAATGCCTTCCGTAAAGGCTTTTATTGGCCGACGGCCCGGGCAGATGCTCAGGACTTAGTCCAACGATGCACTGGTTGCCAGCTCTTTGCAAACCAAAGCCATATGCCACCCACCGTCCTCCAAACTATCCCCATTACTTGGCCCTTTGCGGTCTGGGGGCTTGACATGGTTGGACCCCTTAAAGGCGGAACCCACAAGCAAAAATACTTACTGGTCATGGTGGATAAGTTCACCAAATGGATAGAAGCCAAGCCTGTTAAGTCGGCCGAATCCGGACTGGTGATAGACTTTATATCCGGGGTTGTACACCGTTACGACGTCCCCCACAGCATCATCACTGATAATGGCATGAACTTCACGGTCGACGAGGTAAAACTCTGGTGCAAAAACATGGGCATCAAGCTCGATTATGCTTCCGTCTATCACCCACAAACTAACGGCCAGGTCGAACGTGCAAATGGTCTTATCATGAGCGGCATCAAACCCAGATTAGTGCGGCCCCTCAAGGAATCTAACACGCACTGGGTAGAGGAGCTCGACTCCGTACTCTGGGGGCTGCGGACCACGCCGAATCGTACCACCGGATACACACCATTCTTTATGGTGTACGGCGCAGAGGCAGTTTTTCCTTGCGACATAATTCATGACTCACCTCGAGTGCGCATGTACGAAGAAAGAGAAGCCGAGCTCGATCGGCAGGACAGCTTGGATGCATTGGAGGAGGAGTGTGACGTGGCAAAATCCCGTTCCGCATTCTATCAACAGCAGGCTCGAAGATACCAAAGCAGAGAATTACGGCCCAAAAATTACAACATTAGTGAATTAGTTCTACGACTACCGGACAAGAAAAAGGACAAACTCAAGCCCAAGTTGGAAGGTCCCTTCATAATTGACCAAGTCCTGACTGGTGGAGCGTACCACCTGTGGGATGCATCGGATAACCGACTCGAGCCGAACCCATGGAACGCAGCCCGTCTTCGAAGATTCTATGCCTAGCGCCGGACTCTGTGTTCGTCTCCTTCCTCTGTCCATTTTTTATAATTTATGTCTTACATTTCTCTTCTTCTCCTCTCTCTCTCTTATAGCCTTTAAAGGCTCATAAAGTGACGCGCTATCCGCGCTCATTAAACCTGGGGGCTTCTTTAAACAGAAGCTTATTCATAAGGGCTTCATGCCCAACACATGTGTCACACTTCCGCATGTACCTTTTATTCACCATTATATGCATTGATATGACTTAAGTTTTGGCCAAGCTGGGTTGCCTGGCTCCTGTGCTTACCCCTACGTTCCCGATTGTTCGGCTAGGTGGTAAAGGGAGCACCTCTGCGATTGTTACTGCCGAGTCAGCCGGACGTGTACCTCAGACTGGGTGAAGCTGAAAGCTAGCGTTCTTAAGGGAATATTCGGTCGGTGAACTAAAGATGATCTTTTTTTATCTATAGCCCCAGATGTTTTTCCTATGTTTCTTTTCGTAGCATGGACATGCACTTTAGGGCATGCCTCCCAGGGAAAGGAACCCCTAACGGAACTATTCTCCCTGGAAGATGTTTCTTAGTAACCATGTAATATAACATAACTAGTCGGGCACTTGTCTGTTCACGCACTAATGACCCCTATGCCTGGTCTCCATGCATTCCCTGGTTCCTATATAACCGCATGGGAATTCGGACACACTCCGGACCGTCAGGTCCCGAGGCTGAAGCAAAAAGGTCGGCCAGGACAAATGATCTACAATCCGGCTAGAAGGCGTTATAAATGTCAATCAAATTACATAGTCATTTTGACTAATTGTATTCCTCTTCAATACCATCTAACAGGCTGTCTAATTTACAGTCGTGCTGGGAATACTTTGCGGCCAACTCTACTTGGCCGTATACTAAGCTTACATGGATCTCCTTCCCATCGGGCCCTACAGGACCGACCTCGGCCATGTGGTTGGGGTCAGCCTTTGTGTACCGCGTCTTCACCATGGCCCAGGCTTCCCTAGCGCCTTGACGGTAGGCCGATATCTTCCACAATCGGAAGCGCCGCCGTGCTCCCTTTAGCTTCTCCACAAGCTCTCCAAGACCTTCGTGTTGGAAATATGCCCTAGAGGCAATAATAAATTGATTAATATTATATTTCCTTGTTCATGATAATCGTTTATTATCCATGCTAGAATTGTATTGATAGGAAACTCAGATACATGTGTGGATACATAGACAACACCATGTCCCTAGTAAGCCTTTAGTTGAATAGCTCGTTAATTAACAGATGGTTACGGTTTCCTAACCATGGACATTGGATGTCATTGATAACGGGATCACATCATTAGGAGAATGATGTGATGGACAAAGACCCAATCCTAAGCCTAGCACAAGATCATGTAGTTCGTATGCTAAAGCTTTTCTAATGTCGAGTATCATTTCCTTAGACCATGAGATTGTGCAACTCCCGGATACCGTAGGAGTGCTTTGGGTGTGCCAAACGTCACAACGTAACTGGGTGGCTATAAAGGTACACTACAGGTATCTCCGAAAGTGTCTGTTGGGTTGGCATGAATCGAGACTGGGATTTGTCACTCCGTGTAAACGGAGAGGTATCTCTGGGCCCACTCGGTAGGACATCATCATAATGTGCACAGTGTGATCAAGGAGTTTATCACGGGATGATGTGTTACGGAACGAGTAAAGAGAGTTGCCGGTAACGAGATTGAACAAGGTATCGGGATACCGACGATCGAATCTCGGGCAAGTGTCGTACCGATAGACAAAGGGAATTGTATACAGGATTGATTAAGTCCTTGACATCGTGGTTCATCCGATGAGATCATCGTGGAACATGTGGGAGCCAACATGGGTATCCAGATCCCGCTGTTGGTTATTGACTGGAGAGTCATCTCGGTCATGTCTGCTTGTCTCCCGAACCCATAGGGTCTACACACTTAAGGTTCGGTGACGCTAGGGTTATAGAGATATTAGTATGCGGTAACCCGAAAGTTGTTTGGAGTCCCGGATGAGATCCCGGACGTCACGAGGAGTTCCGGAATGGTCCGAAGGTAAAGATTTATATATGGGAAGTCTTGTTTTGGTCGCCGGAAAAGTTTCATGCATTATCGGTATTGTACCGGGAGTGCCGAAAGGGGTCCGGGGGTCCACCAAGGGGGTCCACCTGCCCCGGGGGGGCACATGGGCTGTAGGGGTGTGCGCCTTGGCCTATATGGGACAAGGGCACCAGCCCCAAGAGGCCCATGCGCCAAGAGATAAGGGAAAGGAAGAGTCCTAAAAGGGGAAGGCACCTCCTGGGTGCCTTGGGGAGGATGGACTCCTCCCTGGCCGCACCCTTCCTTGGAGGAAGGGCCAAGGCTGAGCCCCCCCTCTCCCTTGGCCCTATATATAGTGGGGGGAAGGGAGGGCAGCAACACCTAAGCCCTGGCGCCTCCCTCTCCCTCCCATGACACATCTCCCTCCTCCCGCAGCGCTTGGTGAAGCCCTGTTGGAATCCCGCCACTTCCACCACCACGCCATCGTGCTACTGGATCTCCATGAACCTCTCCTTCCCCCTTGCTGGATCAAGAAGGAGGAGACGTCGCTGCTCCGTACGTGTGTTGAACGCGGAGGTGCTGTCAGTTCGGCGCTAGGATCATCGGTGATTTGGATCACGACGAGTACGACTCCATCAACCCCGTTCTCTTGAACGCTTCCGCGCGCGATCTACAAGGGTATGTAGATCCACTCCTCCCTCGTTGCTAGATGACTCCATAGGTTGATCTTGGTGATGCATAGAAAATTTTGAATTTCTACTACGTTCCCCATCAGTGGCATCATGAGCTAGGTCTATGCGTAGTTTCTATGCACGAGTAGAACACAAAGTAGTTGTGGGCGTTGATTTTGTTCAATATGCTTACCGTTACTAGTCCAATCTTGATTCGGTGGCATTGTGGGATGAAGCGGCCCGGACCGACCTTACACGTACTCTTATGTGAGACTGGTTCCACCGACTGACATGCACTAGTTGCATAAGGTGGCTAGCGGGTGTCTGTCTCTCCCACTTTAGTCAGATCAGATTCGATGAAAAGGGTCCTTATGAAGGGTAAATAGCAATTGGCATATCACGTTGTGGTTTTTGCGTAGGTAAGAAACGTTCTTGCTAGAAACCCATAGCAGCCATGTAAAACATGCAGACAACAATTAGAGGACGTCTAACTTGTTTTTGCAGGGTATGCTATGTGATGTGATATGGCCAAAGGATGTGATGAATGATATATGTGATGTATGAGATGATCATGTTCTTGTAATAGGAATCACGACTTGCATGTCGATGAGTATGACAACCGGCAGGAGCCATAGGAGTTGTCTTAATTTATTTATGACCTGCGTGTCAACATAAACGTCATGTAATTACTTTACTTTATTGCTAACCGTTAGCTGTAGTAGTAGAAGTAATAGTTGGCGAGGCAACTTCATGGAGACACGATGATGGAGATCATGGTGTCATGCCAGTGACGATGATGATCATGGAGCCCCGAAGATGAAGATCAAAAGGAGCAATATGATATTGGCCATATCATGTCACTATTTGATTGCATGTGATGTTTATCATGTTTTTACATCTTATTTGCTTAGAACGACGGTAGTAAATGAGATGATCCCTCACTAAAATTTCAAGAAGGTGTTTCCCCTAACTGTGCACTGTTGCGAAAGTTTGTCGTTTTGAAGCACCACGTGATGATCGGGTGTGATAGATTCTTACGTTCGAATACAACGGGTGTTGACGAGCCTAGCATGTACAGACATGGCCTCGAAACACATGCGAAACACTTAGGTTAACTTGACGAGCCTAGCATGTACAGACATGGCCTCGGAACACAAGAGACCGAAAGGTCGAGCATGAGTCGTATAGAAGATACGATCAACATGAAGATGTTCACCGATGTTGACTATTCCATCTCACATGATGATCGGACACGGCCTAGTTGACTCGGATCATGTAATCACTTAGATGACTAGAGGGATGTCTATCTGAGTGGGAGTTCATAAGATGAACTTAATTATCCTGAACATAGTCAAAAGGTCTTCGCAAATTATGTCGTAGCTCGCGCTTCAGTTCTACTGTTTAGATATGTTCCTAGAGAAAATTTAGTTGAAAGATGATAGTAGTAATTATGCGGACTAGGTCCGTAAACTGAGGTTTGTCCTCATTGCTTCATAGAAGGCTTATGTCCTTAATGCACCGCTCAGTGTGCTGAACCTCGAACGTTGTCTATGGATGTTGCGAACATCTGACATACACATTTTGATAACTACGTGATAGTTCAGTTAAACGGCTTAGAGTTGAGGCACCGAAGATATTTTGAAACGTCACGAAACATATGAGATGTTTCGAGGGCTGAAATTGGGATTTCAGGCTCGTGCCCACGTCAAGAGGTATAAGACCTCCGATGATTTTCTTAGCATGCAAACTAAGGGAGAAAAGCTCAATTGTTGAACTTGTGCTCAGATTGTCTGAGTACAACAATCGCTTGGATCGAGTGGGAGTTGATCTTCCAGATGAAATAGTGATGGTTCTCCAAAGTCATTACCACCAAGCTGCTTGAGCTTCGTGATGAACTATAATATATTAGGGACATATATGATGATCCTTGAGATATTTGCGATGTTTGACACCACAAAAGTAGAGATCAAGAAGGAGCGTCAATTGTTGATGGTTGGTGAAACCACTAGTTTCAAGAAGGGCAAGGGCAAAAAGGGATGCTTCATGAAACGGCAAATCAGCTGCTGCTCTAGTGAAGAAACCCAAGGTTGAACCCAAACCCGAGACTAAGTGCTTCTGTAATAAAGGGAACAGCCACTGGAGCAGAATTACCCTAGATACTTGGTAGATAAGAAGGCTGGCAAGGTCGATAGAAGTATATTGGATGTATTATGTTACTGTGTACTTTACTAGTACTCCTAGTAGCACCAGGGTATTAGATACCGGTTCGGTTGCTAAGTGTTAGTAACTCGAAATAAAAGCTACGGAATAAACGGAGACTAGCTAAAGGTGAGATGACGATATGTGTTGGAAGTATTTCCAAGGTTGATCAAATATCATACGCTCCCTCTACCATCGAGATTGGTGTTTGCGTTGAGCATAGACATGATTGGATTATGTCTATCGCAATACGGTTATTCATTTAAAGAGAATAATGGCTACTCTGTTTATTTGAATAATACCTTCAATGGTCTTACACCTGAAATGAATGGTTTATTGAATCTCGATCGTAGTGATACACATGTTCATGCCAAAAGATAGTAATGATAGTACCACCTACTTGTGGCACTGCCACGTAAGTCATATCGGTATAAAACGCATGAAGAAGCTCCATGTTGATGGATCTTTGGGCTCACTTGTTTTGAA
The DNA here is from genome assembly GCF_018294505.1 of Triticum aestivum. Lineage (NCBI taxonomy): Eukaryota > Viridiplantae > Streptophyta > Magnoliopsida > Poales > Poaceae > Triticum > Triticum aestivum. Next base: position 485,833,419 of record NC_057794.1, read on the forward strand.
AGGTTTGAGACATGCGAACCATGTCTATTGGTGTATATACATGAAGAAACTCCATGCAAATGGACCGTTTGGACTCACTTGATTTTGAATCACTTGAGACATGCAAATCATACCACATGGGCAAGATGACTAAAAGCCTCGTTTTCAGTAAAATGAAACTAGAAAGCAACTTGTTGGAAGTAATACATTTTGATGTGTGCAATCCAATGAGTGCTGAGGCGTGTAGTGGATATCGTTATGTTCTTACTTCACAGATGATCTGAGTAGATATTGAGTAAATTTACTTGATGAATCACGAGTCCGAATTATTGAAAGGTTCAAGTAATTTCGGGGTGAAGTTGAAAGATCGTCGTGACAAGAGGATAAAAGATCTATGATATGATCATAGAGATGAATATCTGAATTACGAGTTTGGCACAGAATTAAGACATTGTGGAAATTGTTTCACAACTAATACAGCCTAGAACACCGTAGTGTGATGGTGTGTCCGAACATCATAACTGCACCCTATTGGATATGATGCATACCATGATGTCTCTTATCGAATTACCACGATAGTTTATGGGTTAGGCATTAGAGACAACCACATTCACTTTAAATAGGGCACCATGTAATTCTGATGAGATGACACCATATGAACTATGGTTTAGAGAAACCTAAGCTATCATTTCTTAAAAGTTTGGGGCTGCAACGCTTATGTGAAAAAGTTTCAGGCTGATAAGCTCGAACCCAAAGCGGATAAATGCATCTTCATAGGACACCCAAAACAGTTGGGTATACCTCCTGTCTCAGATTCAAAAGCAATAAGGGATTGTTTCTAGAATCGGGTCCTTTCTCGAGGAAAAGTTTCTCTCGAAAGAATTGAGTGGGAGGATGGTGGAGACTTGATGAGGTTATTGAACCGTCTCTTCAACTAGTGTGTGGCAGAGCACAGGGAGTTGTTCCTGTAGCACCTACACCAATTGAAGTGGAAGCTTATGATAGTGATCATGAAACTTCAGATCAAGTCACTACCAAACCTCGTGGGATGACAAGGATGCATACTACTTCAGAGTGGTACGTAATCCTGTCTTGGAAGTCATGTTGCTAGACAACAATGAACCTACGAGCTATGGAGAAGCAATGGTGGGCCCGGTGTCACATCCCTAGTTCTGGCCTGTCCTATGCTTGCTCCCATCTGTGCATCATGTTTAAATGTTTGAAACTTGAACTGGGGAATTCAGAAGCCTCAAAACCCTAAATAAAAGAAGGGCAAAAACCCTAAAATCTCATTCATTGTTCCAAAATGCTCTTCTTAGATGTTTAATATTTTTGGCAAGGGTTTTGATCCAAACCAAAAATAATGACCATTTTAAAAGGATTTATTTTTGGGACTTTGAATTTAAATCATTAGTTATTTGAATTTGAATTATATTCATATAACTAGAATATAATTTCAAATACCCCTGAAATATTTTATGAGATTTTGGAAAAGTTCATCTAGCCAAATAAAAATATTCAGAGGAGTTTTTGGCATTGTTTGAATTATTTTAAATTCAAAACAGTGGCAAAAGATTAAATAAAGAAAACAGAACAGAAATTTTTTTAAAAAAAGAGAGAAGCCCAGCCACTTACCTGACTTACCTGCCTGGCCCAGCTCCTCCAGCGCGGCCCAGCCCACCACCGCCGCTTCTCCCCCTGTCGTCTTCCTCCCCCTCACCCCGAAGCTGCTCGGTGGCGCGCGCAGGCCACGCGCCCCGGCCACCTCCTCCCTCCCAGCCTGCCTGGCTCCTCCTCGACGCCCCGGTGACGCCACGCGCCTCCCCGACCCCCTCTCACTTCTCCCTCGCTCTCTGGACCTCCCTCCCCCTCGCTCCTCTGCTTCCCCCCCCCATGACCGAGAGCCGCCGCCGACGTCGCTCGCAACCACCGTGGCCACCGGCCACCCCTCGCCCTGTCGATAAGCCCAGAAGAACCGCCATCGTCTCCTGCATCGTCTACGCCAGCCCGTTCGACTGCAGGAGCCCTGCATCGCCGCCCACGCCGTCTCCCTCATCCCCGGTGCCCGAAGATCGCCGCCGTAAATTCGCCGTCGCAGAAGCTTCCCCGAGCTCGCCGACCCCTCCGTTCGATCCACTGTGAGCCCCTCTTCCTCTTCCCCCTTCTCTCAAGCTCGCGCTCATCCCCTAGCTTCTTTCTCCACCGCGGCCGATTGCTCCTCGCCGCCGGCCATGGCGCTGCCGTGGCCAGGGTCACCCCAGCTTGCGCCCGAGCATGTTACCAAGTTCGCCGCCCTCCCAGGAGCCCGCAGAGCCCTTCCGTTTCCCCTCTAGTGCACCGCAGCGCCGTGTTCGACCTCGGCCGAACTCCGGCGGCTACCTAGGTCGTCGCCGGCGCCGATTCCGGCCGCCCCGACCCCAACCGACTCCACAGGAAGACGCGGCGCTCTTCCAGCTATCCGTAGAGCCCCTCCTCCATCCGTTTGGTCGCCGGAGCAAGAAACCCGAAGGCCTCCGCCGCCTCGGCCTCGCCGGCGACTCAACGCCGGCGGGATTGACTCGTTTGACCAGGGGTTTGACCTCCCCTGGGTCCATGACAGGTGGGCCCCGCCATCAGGTGATTAGCTTAAGCTAATCACCACCTAATCTAACCCCCTGACACTGACATGTGGGCCCTAGTGCCCCTAATCTTTAGTTAAACTAAACTAACCCCCCCTGTCTAACCTGTGTCACTGACGTGTGGCCCCCACACGTCAGGTTTGACTCTGGGCGACCCAGTTGACCTGCTGACCTCAGCCTTACGCCATGCTGACGCAATATTCCTTTTCTGGAATTTAGTTTATTTTATAAATATTCAGAAAATTCCAGAAAATTGTATAAACTTCTAAAATTCATAGAAATTCAACCGTAACTCCAAATTAAATAAATTATATATGAAAAATTATCAGAAAAATTCAAGGAATCCATCTGTACCATTTTCATGCATGTTTGAACAATGTTTGTCCTCTGTTTTGGACAAAACAAATTAAGGGCATTTAAATAATCATATATGGAGTTTGAATTTGAATCTTGTATTCAAACCAACTTCATTTAAATCATAGCTAGTTGCATTAGCTCAAATCACATCATATTGCCATGTCACATTCATGCATCATATTGTCGCATTGCATTGATTGTGTTCTTCCTTGTTTGCCGGTAATTGTCCCCTCTCGATAGACGTGTACCAGCGATGTGATCGATGACACCGATGAAGAGCTATATTATCTTCAGAAGTGCCAGGCAAGCAAAACCCCCTTGTTCATTCCGATAAAATCCCACTCTCTTGCTCCTGCTCTCTATTACTGCATTAGGACAACAACGATTCAACTGTTACTTGCTGCGGTAGCTGAACCCCTTTATCCTTTGCATGACCTGTCATTGCCACAGTAAATAGATGAAACCCACTAGCATGAGTAGGAGTTGTTTGAGCCCTGATGTGCCTACTCTTTCATGCTTGTTTGTCATGCCTGCTATTGCTTAGAGTTGTGTCAGGTCTGATTCATTGGGAATGAATTGGAGGTGTTACGATATGTCTCTGCTGAGAGTGAAGTGTGTGAACACGATTTGGTAAAGGTAGCGGTGAGAGGCCATGTAGGAGTACATGGTGGGTTGTCTCACTGGAACCGTCCTTAAGCACCGAGTTCTATGTATGTTATCCAATGACTCGATACTACCACACATTGGGCTCCGGGCGCTCCAAGCCCTCTCGACTTATTAACCGACTTGATCTCTGTCCAGGAGTCGCAACTAGTTTCTGGTGTTTGTAGGTAGTGCTATTTTTCTACCAAGTGGCACCCGGCAGGGTGGGCTTGGGATAGACTAGGCACACGTGGCCTGGTGTACCGAGTGGCACCCGGATGGTGGGCTCGGGAACCCTGCACACATCGTTTGGGGCCGTGAGCGACACCCCGGCCGGATCTCCTTGCGGATGGAACCTGAATAGGCGATAAACCTGGGCTAGAGTCTTGTGTGGTTAGTCAGGTCGTGGCCGACACCCTCGCCAGGCTTCCGCTTGAAGGTTGCCGAGATACATGACGTGTACATGGCGGTAAGTGGCGAGAGCGTGTGTGAAGAAGTACACCCCTGCAGGGTTATCATTATCTATTCGAATAGCCGGATTCCTCGGATATGGAAACTTGGACCCCTTGTACAGTTCATAGACAAGTGAAAGTGGATACTCTAAAATACGCAATATAAGCCTGAGTGCTATGGATGGCGTTCTCGTAGGGAGACGGGAGCGGATCCATAGTGGTGTATTGATATGGTGAATATGTGGACTCGTGTGCGCCACCTCAAGAGTTACTTGCAGTCGTAGTTCAGGATAGCCACCGAGTCAAAGCTGGCTTGCTGCAGTTAAACCCCACCACCCCTTTGTTGATAATGATGCATATGTAGATAGATCTGATGTAAGTCTTGCTGGGTACATTTGTACTCATGTTTGCCTATTTTATGTTTTTGCAGAGAGACTTCAGTCTCGCTAGTAGTTCCGCGTGGTCTTCGACGTTTAGTTTGTTACCTCAGCTACGATCTTGTGCCCTCGGCAGGATCTAGTAGATAGTCAGGCTTCTCAGCCTCTTTCATTTATAGTTGTCTGTACTCAGACATGTTAAGCTTCCGCTTGTGCTTTGACTTGTATGCTCTGATTGTTGGGTCATGAGACCCATGTTTGTAATATCTCGCTCCTCGGAGCCTATTGAATAAATACTTGAGTCGTAGAGTCATGTTGTGATGCCATGTTGTATTTGCACATATCGAGCATATTGTGTGTATGTTATTGAAATGCTTGGTATGTGTGGGATCTGACAACCTAGTTGTTTATCCTTGGTAGCCTCTCTTACCGGGAAATGTCTCCTAGTGTTTCCACCGAGCCATGGTAGCTTGCTACTGCTCCGGAACACTTAGGCTGGCCGGCATGTGTCCTTCTTCGTTCCTGTGTCTGTCTCTTCGGGGAAATGTCACGCGATGAATACCGGAGTCCTGTTAGCCCGCTACAGCCCGGTTCACCGGAGTCCTGCTAGCCTAGTGCTACAGCCTGGATTCACTCACTGATGACCGACACGTTCGATGCTGGGTCATGGATGCCTGTCCCTGTAAGTTAGTGCCACTTTGGATTCACGACTAGCCATGTCAGCCCGGGTTCTCTGTCCTATGGATGCTAGCGACACTATCATATACGTGAGCCAAAAGGTGCAAACGGTCCCGGGCCAGGTAAGGTGGCACCCGTGGGAATACCGTGCGTGAGGCCGCAAAGTGATATGATGTGTTACATGCTAGATCGGTGTGACTTAGGATCGGGGTCCTGACAGCTTTTGGTATCAGAGCTTGACTGCCTGTAGGATTACCAAGCCAAACTGGTCGAAGTTGAGTCTAGAAATTCTTTAGTTATATAAGGGAATTGATTGTGGGATGGAACGTAAGGCTCTTTTTACTCCTTATACCTTATGCCCTTCTGATCTGAGTCATCTTATCTTTCCTACGGGGATTAAGAACTAGGCTATCTCTTCTTTCTATCAGGATCACGTGTTACTATCCGTAGACTTATAAGATTGTTGGATTAAGCCTCAGTTCAGTTTCTACCTCTGTATGTTAATTATTGATCTCGAGACCTTGATATTGTGCTTCTGAGTGGTTATGCCACCATTTTTGTGAATGTCTCAAATCTTTTCTGAGCATTTACAGCCGTTATGCTGTCCGAGTCATCCCAGGTTTCTGAATAGTCTGATGCATTTGCAAAATCCTTTTCCTCTGGTTTCAATGTCTTTCTAGGCCAGGTTAATCACACAAATTGTTGAGTTGAGGTACTCTACTGCCTCGACCTTTATGTTGGAGTTATTATTATGACCCTAGGTGTCTCAGGGGATCATCTAGTAGTCTAGCCATGTTTTGTGTTCCCAGTGTGATGATTCTGGCCTGTATTCTCGAAAGCATCCCGTGATGCCACTTAGTAGTAGGTATTCTATTCCTGGGTTCTTGAACCCGAGATTCACCCTACTTACCTCATGTTGATAGTGTTTGCTCGTTCCTTTAGGTTATTAGTAACCTTTGCATTAGTCCTCGAGGTCCGTGGTATTTCCTTCTTCCAAATACTATGAACCACTTATGGCAGTAGTTTGTTGGATCAAAAGATCATAACAGGAGTGCTCTTGATGGGTTCTCCATTCATAATTGTGACTCTGCCAGTTCTACCTTTCCGCATGGATTGTCCGGAAGAAATATGTCGAACTCGTTCGACATGCTAAACCATGCATCCACAACTCAGAAAATCGTATGTTCCTTTGAGTTGTCCCTCTTTAGTTGTCTTCTGACCCTTGTTCATCAATTGATAGTCAAGAAGAGTATGCGTGCAATCGTTCATCGATACCTATTACTCTTGTGGTCCGTCAAGCCATCCTATTCCGGAATGACTAGGAGAAACAAACTCCAGTACCTCATCCATATCTAGGATTGGGTCAAAACAATTGTACTCCGCAGATCAAAATGCCAATCCAGCTTTTGCTCTGTTCTACCTTGGAGTATTACCATCTTTTATATCGGGATTATTATAGGAATTGCACACCATCCTATGAACTCTTGGTACAGTGATACTTCTTGCCATCATTGTTCATTCCTCGGTTCCTGCGTTATTGTAACCGGAATGCCGACAAGTGAATCGTGGTGTGTGAAATCAATACTGCTAGCAACTCTGTTGCTTGGTAGTTAAATGGACAATAATCTCATTCTTAGCATGTTGGTTATTGAATCACCATTCTAAGATAGATTATGCTACCTAGTCCTTATTTCCTGGTGCACTCTTTGATTAATGAGTTAGGATTTTGTCAAGTCCTCGCTCATTTGATCATATCATCTTGCCCTGAAAAGCAAGATTGTTCTCGAGCTTAGTAACATATCGGTGGTTCGTGATTTTCCATATATCTTCTCGGAAGTATTACCAGGTTGTCACCTGACCGCTATGTTGAGTTCGTGATCAAGTTGGTTTATTCCTGTAAACCACCCCTTCTCCAAGAATCCGTGTTGGATACCTCTGAGCTAGTTGGTTAAGCTAGACAACAACTTGGAGAATTGGAAGATAAAAGCTTGCCTAACGTAGTTCGTTCCAAAGGGATATTCTTGTGTAGTGTGTGTTGAAGAAAGATGATATCTTCATCGATTGGTCCCTGTGATCAGTTGCTGGACCTATTGTCTTATCAATCCTTTGATTTGAGTGTGGGCTATCGTCAATCAAATCAGTACCAACGATGCTCGTAATGTTGTCTTACTCATGGTTGATCCCTCGAGCATATACCATTACATCTTTTGGTCTGACCAATACTATCACCATGTTCACATGATGGTGGAAGTCCAGTGATATGGAAATTCCGATGAGTTGTTGTTGAGCCCATCAGCAGCATTTTGTCTCCCCCATGATTCATGTTGAACATCAACCTAGTGTTGGAAACTTTGTAAGCAATGCCTTCGTGTTCCGTTCATGAAGCCTATGCTTGGATGGAAGAAGTGACTTCCTCTAATTCATGTGCATTTGGTGCAAGTTGCCGCCGTGGGTTTGAGAAAGGTTTGTTTTGTTTCCTCTGGAATCGTCCCAAGTCAGTCATGCATGTGCGAAGTATACTGTGGTTTGGTAGATTAATTACCTCCACTCCATATGTATTCCGTAGCACCCCAAGCCACTAATTGATTTGTTCAAGGAGAAGGAGTTCCTTCATAAGAGCTAATCCGGACTTATGAAAGAACTTCGATATCCTCAATGATGGTTCCCTACCCGAACTCGGTAGTGTTTTATTGTAAGACTACCATGTGATCATGTTTGCCTGGAACAGCGTGTTCACACGTGCGTAGCAGAACCAGCTCATGCTTTGGAGCTTGCTATCGTAGTTCATTTCCCGAGAATCTCGCAACGTCATCTCGTCGATTTGTGTTGCAAACTTTCATTTTCCTTCCTAGACTCGATGGGTCTGGAATATCCTGACACCAACCAGATCTGAATCTCAGGCAGATATAATGGTTGGAACATTTCCCAAGAACTATAATACTGGTCCCTCGATAACCGGTAAAGTGGATGTCATGGCCAACACACCCAGCCGGAAGACCTATTATTGTAGTATCTTGATTGAAGAAGCTGGCCACCTTCCCTTAAGGACTTCGTAGGATTTACTCCCTAGTTGTGCCATATGATTTGTTGTGTTCCCGAAGTCCGACCTTTTACTTGATGTTCTAGATACCAGACCATTTCTATGAATAGGTTACACTAGCACATCAAGGAGAACATTAGAAGCGGAGTGCTAAATGTCTCTCGGTCGATCATCCAGATTTTGTTTCCTTGGCCTCGCCAAGGGTGAAATCTGAGAAAGTGTTATCTTCCTTTGCATCTGCATCTTCCACCGGTATTCATCATGGTAGTAAGTTGTGTTGCCAGGATCCTTGACACGGATATTGGTAAAATCTTGATGATTATGGAAATGCTCAAGTTCTTGAGAGCACGCGCAAGTGCTAGGTTTGATCGTCGACATTAACTGTATAGTGCTCTCAGTTTCCTCGGCAATGCTATGACCTTTTCAAACAGTGAATTCACTCTCTATTGCTGGGTTCTTCCCCAGTTGCCAGAATCATTCCCAGCATTCGCATTCTGTTCCCAGCTTGCACCACCAATGTGCCATTCTACCATGGGTCTCTTCCATTTCTGGTGGTAAGCAAATTCATCCATTACGTTGTCTTCAACAAGGTAATCCACATCATCCAAGTTCGAGTATGCCATTCTACAGAACCCCTCTAAATGATCGATTATGATTTGCCTTAAGCTGGTATAAAGAGTTTCAATGATCCTTGAATCAAAGGTAATTCTTTTTGCCACTTAAGGGGATATTTCTACGAATCACCCTCCTCCAGGATGTTTCGTCGTGGTATCATGGCAACTCAACTCCTCGCTACGTTGACAATCGTTTACCACCTTCTTAGGTGTGGAAGTGTTGTCTACTTAGCGAACCTTCGTCATCTGCCTCACTCCATTCCCATGGATGTATGTTTAGTGTCTCAGCTCGAGAGAGGTTGCCATGTCTCATTCCGTGAGTTAATCCTGAGTTGTTCGATCTTCGAGAAGATCGACCCTTCTAGAGTCTCCTTCTTCTCTCCATGTCATGTTGGCAGGAGTTCTCAGAGCAAGACGACGGGACAAAGATGGTGATCGAATCAACATTCCTATGAAGTGCAAGTTGGATCGTGAAGATTGCGTTAGTTGCGTTCCCCTTCATCTTACCCTACGCTTGAATCTCGAGACGAGATTCTTGTTTAGTGGGGGTGAGTTGTCACATCCCTAGTTCTGGCCTGTCCTATGCTTGCTCCCATCTGTGCATCATGTTTAAATTTTTGAAACTTGAACTGGGGAATTCAGAAGCCTCAAAACCCTAAATAAAAGAAGGGCAAAAACCCTAAAATCTCATTCATTGTTCCAAAATGCTCTTCTTAGATGTTTAATATTTTTGGCAAGGGTTTTGATCCAAACCAAAAATAATGAACATTTTAAAAGGATTTATTTTTGGGACTTTGAATTTAAATCATTAGTTATTTGAATTTGAATTATATTCATATAACTAGAATATAATTTCAAATACCCCTGAAATATTTTATGAGCTTTTGGAAAAGTTCATCTAGCCAAATAAAAATATTCAGAGGAGTTTTTGGCATTGTTTGAATTATTTTAAATTCAAAACAGTGGCAAAAGATTAAATAAAGAAAACAGAACAGAAATTTAAAAAAAGAGAGAAGCCCAGCCACTTACCCGACTTACCTGCCTGGCCCAGCTCCTCCAGCGCGGCCCAGCCCACCACCGCCGCTTCTCCCCCTGTCGTCTTCCTCCCCCTCGCCCCGAAGCTGCTCGGTGGCGCGCGCAGGCCACGCGCCCCGGCCACCTCCTCCCTCCCAGCCTGCCTGGCTCCTCCTCGACGCCCCGGTGACACCACGCGCCTTCCCGACCACCTCTCACTTCTCTCTCGCTCTCTGGACCTCCCTCCCCCCGCTCCTCTGCTTCCCCCCCCCCATGACCGAGAGCCGCCGCCGACGTCGCTCGCAACCACCGTGGCCACCGGCCACCCCTCGCCCTGTCGATAAGCCCAGAAGAACCGCCATCGTCTCCTGCATCGTCTACGCCAGCCCGTTCGACTGCGGGAGCCCTGCATCGCCGCCCACGCCGTCTCCCTCATCCCCGGTGCCCGAAGATCGCCGCCGTAAATTCGCCATCGTAGAAGCTTCCCCGAGCTCGCCGACCCCTCCGTTCGATCCACTGTGAGCCCCTCTTCCTCTTCCCCCTTCTCTGAAGCTCGCGCTCATCCCCTAGCTTCTTTCTCCACCGCGGTCGATTGCTCCTCGCCGCCGGCCATGGCGCTGCCGTGGCCAGGGTCACCCCAGCTTGCGCCCGAGCATGTTACCAAGTTCGCCGCCCTCCCAGGAGCCCGCAGAGCCCTTCCGTTTCCCCTCTAGTGCACCGCAGCGCCGTGTTCGACCTCGGCCGAACTCCGGCGGCTACCTAGGTCGTTGCCGGCACCGATTCCGGCCGCCCCGACCCCAACCGACTCCACAGGAAGACGCGGCGCTCTTCCAGCTATCCGTAGAGCCCCTCCTCCGTCCGTTTGGTCGCCGGAGCAAGAAACCCGAAGGCCTCCGCCGCCTCGGCCTCGCCGGCGACTCAACGCCGGCGGGATTGACTCGTTTGACCAGGGGTTTGACCTCCCCTGGGTCCATGACAGGTGGGCCCCGCCATTAGGTGATTAGCTTAAGCTAATCACCACCTAATCTAACCCCCTGACACTGACATGTGGGCCCTAGTGCCCCTAATCTTTGGTTAAACTAAACTAACCCCCCCTGTCTAACCTGTGTCACTGACGTGTGGCCCCCACACGTCAGGTTTGACTCTGGGCGACCTAGTTGACCTGCTCACCTCAGTCTTACGCCATGCTGACGCAATATTCCTTTTCTGGAATTTAGTTTATTTTATAAATATTCAGAAAATTCCAGAAAATTGTATAAACTTCTAAAATTCATAGAATTTCAGCCGTAACTCCAAATTAAATAAATTATATATGAAAAATTATCAGAAAAATTCAAGGAATCCATATCTACCATTTTCATGCATGTTTGAACAATGTTTGTCCTCTGTTTTGGACAAAACAAATTAAGGGCATTTAAATAATCATATATGGAGTTCGAATTTGAATCTTGTATTCAAACCAACTTCATTTAAATCATAGCTAGTTGCATTAGCTCAAATCACATCATATTGCCATGTCACATTCATGCATCATATTGTCGCATTGCATTGATTGTGTTCTTCCTTGTTTGCCGGTAATTGTCCCCTCTCGATAGACGTGTACCGGCGATGTGATCGATGACACCGATGAAGAGATATATTATCTTCAGAAGTGCCAGGCAAGCAAAACCCCCTTGTTCATTCCGATAAAATCCCACTCTCTCGCTCCTGCTCTCTATTACTGCATTAGGACAACAACGATTCAACTGTTACTTGCTGCGGTAGCTGAACCCCTTTATCCTTTGCATGACCTGTCATTGCCACAGTAAATAGATGAAACCCACTAGCATGAGTAGGAGTTGTTTGAGCCCTGATGTGCCTACTCTTTCATGCTTGTTTGTCATGCCTGCTATTGCTTAGAGTTGTGTCAGGTCTGATTCATTGGGAATGAATTGGAGTGTTACGATATGTTCTGGTGCTGAGAGTGAAGTGTGTGAACACGATTTGGTAAAGGTAGCGGTGAGAGGCCATGTAGGAGTACATGGTGGGTTGTCTCACTGGAACCGTCCTTAAGCACCGAGTTCTATGTATGTTGTCCAATGACTCGATACTACCACACATTGGGCTCCCGGCGCTCCAAGCCCTCTCGACTTATTAACCGACTTGATCTCTGTCCAGGAGTCGCAACTAGTTTCTGGTGTTTGTAGGTAGTGCTATTTTTCTACCAAGTGGCACCCGGCAGGGTGGGCTTGGGACAGACTAGGCACACGTGGCCTGGTGTATCGAGTGGCACCCGGATGGTGGGCTCGGGAACCTTGCACACATCGTTTGGGGCCGTGAGCGACACCCCGGCCGGATCTCCTTGCGGATGGAACCCGAATAGGCGATAAACCTGGGCTAGAGTCTTGTGTGGTTAGTCAGGTCGTGGCCGACACCCTTGCCAGGCTTCCGCTTGAAGGTTGCCGAGATACATGACGTGTACATGGCGGTAAGTGGCGAGAGCGTGTGTGAAGAAGTACACCCCTGCAGGGTTATCATTATCTATTCGAATAGCCAGATTCCTCGGATATGGAAACTTGGACCCCTTGTACAGTTCATAGACAAGTGAAAGTGGATACTCTAAAATACGCAAGATAAGCGTGAGTGCTATGGATGGCATTCTCGTAGGGAGACGGGAGCGGATCCATAGTGGTGTATTGATATGGTGAATATGTGGACTCGTGTGCGCCACCTCAAGAGTTACTTGCAGTCGTAGTTCAGGATTTCCACCGAGTCAAAGCTGGCTTGCTGTAGTTAAACCCCACCACCCCTTTGTTGATAATGATGCATATGTAGATAGATCTGATGTAAGTCTTGCTGGGTACATTTGTACTCACGTTTGCCTATTTTATGTTTTTGCAGAGAGACTTCAGTCTCGCTAGTAGTTCCACGTGGTCTTCGACGTTTAATTTGTTACCTCAGCTACGATCTTGTGCCCTCGGCAGGATCTGGTAGATAGTCAGGCTTCTCAGCCTCTTTCATTTATAGTTGTCTGTACTCAGACATGTTAAGCTTCCGCTTGTGCTTTGACTTGTATGCTCTGATTGTTGGGTCATGAGACCCATGTTTGTAATATCTCGCTCCTCGGAGCCTATTGAATAAAATACTTGAGTCGTAGAGTCATGTTGTGATGCCATGTTGTATTTGCACATATTGAGCATATTGTGTGTATGCTATTGAAATGCTTGGTATGTGTGGGATCTGACAACCTAGTTGTTTATCCTTGGTAGCCTCTCTTACCGGGAAATGTCTCCTAGTGTTTCCACCGAGCCATGGTAGCTTGCTACTGCTCCGGAACACTTAGGCTGGCCGGCATGTGTCCTTCTTCGTTCCTGTGTCTGTCTCTTCGGGGAAATGTCACGCGATGAATACCGGAGTCCTGTTAGCCCGCTACAGCCCGGTTCACCGGAGTCCTGCTAGCCCAGTGCTACAGCCTGGATCCACTCGCTGATGACCGACACGTTCGATGCTGGGTCATGGATGCATGTCCCTGTAAGTTAGTGCCACTTTGGATTCACGACTAGCCATGTCAGCCCGGGTTCTCTGTCATATGGATGCTAGCAACACTATCATATACGTGAGCCAAAAGGCGCAAACGGTCCCGGGCCAGGTAAGGTGGCACCCGTGGGAATACCGTGTGTGAGGCCGCAAAGTGATATGATGTGTTACATGCTAGATCGGTGTGACTTAGGATCGGGGTCCTGACACCCGGATTCCGATAAATGGCTCGAGGCCATAAAATCCGAGAGAGGATCCATGTATGAAAACAAAGTGTAGACTTTGGCAGAACGGCTCGATGGTCGTAATGCTATTGAATATAGATGGATTTTAAAAGGAAGACGGACAATGATGGTAGGTATCACCATTAAGAAAGCTCGACTTGTCGTTAAGATGTTTTCCGACAAGTTCAAGGAGTTGACTGCGATGAGACTTTCTCACTCGTAGCGATGCTAAGAGTCTGTTGGAATTATATTAGCAATTACTACATTATTTGTGAAATCTTGCAGATAGGATGCCAAAAACCATTGTTTCCTCGACGATTTTTGAGGAAAGGTTGTATGTGATACAACCGGAAGGTTTTGTTAATCCTGAAAGATGCTAATAAGTATGCAAAGCTCCAACAATCCTTCTAAGGACTGGAGTAAGCATCTCGGAGTTGGAATGTATGCTTTGATAAGATGATCAAAGTTTTGGGTGTATACAAAGTTTATGAGAAACTTGTATTTCCAAAGAAGTGAGTGGGAGCACTATAGAATTTCTGATAAATATATGTTGACATATTGTTGATCAGAAATGACGTAGAATTTCCGGAAAGCATATAGGGTTATTTGGAAAGTATTTTTCAATGGAAAGCCTGGATTAAGCTACTTGAACATTGAGCATCAAGATCTATAAGGATAGATCAAAATTCTTAATGGTACTTTCAAATGAGCACATACCTTGACATGATCTTGAAGGTGTTCAAGATGGACCAGTCAAAGAAGGAGTTCTTGCCTGAGTTGTAAGGTATGAAGTTAAGACTTAAAGCTCGACCATGGCAGAAGAAAGAGGAAGGACGAAGGTCGTCCCCTATGCTTTTGTCATAGGCTCTATACGGTATGCCATGCTGAGTACCGCACCTGATGTGTGCCTTGCCACATATCTGGCAAGAGGGTACAAAGGTAATCTAGGAGTAGATCATCGGATAGGGGTCTAAATTATCCTTAGAGGAATAAGGATATGTTTCTCGGTTATGGAGGTGGTAAAAGAGTTCGTCGTAAAGGGTTACGCCGATGCAAACTTTTGACACTAATCCAGATGATTCTGAGTAGTAAACTGGATTCGTATAGTAGAACAGTTATTTGGAATAGCTCCAAATGTAGCGTAGTAGTTGCATCTACAAGATGACATAGAAATTTGCGAAGTACATACGGATCTGAAAGATTCAGACCCGTTGACTATAACATCTCTCACAAGCATAACATGATCAAACCCAGAACTCATCGAGTGTTAATCACATGGTAATGTGAACTAGATTATTGACTCTAGTAAACTCTTTGGGTGTCAGTCACATGGGGATGTGACCTTGAGTGTTAGTCACATAGCGATGTGAACTGGATTATTGACTCTAGTGCAAGTGGGAGACTATTGGAAATATGCCCTAGAGGCAATAATAAATTGATTATTATTATATTTCCTTGTTCATGATAATCGTTTATTATCCATGCTAGAATTGTATTGATAGGAAACTCAGATACATGTGTGGATACATAGACAACACCATGTCCCTAGTAAGCCTCTAGTTGACTAGCTCATTAATCAATAGATGGTTACAGTTTCCTAACCATGGACATTGGATGTCATTGATAACGGGATCACATCATTAGGAGAATGATGTGATGGACAAAGACCCAATCCTAAGCCTAGCACAAGATCATGTAGTTCGTATGCTAAAGCTTTCTAATGTCAAGTATCATTTCCTTAGACCATGAGATTGTGCAACTCCCGGATACCGTAGGAGTGCTTTGGGTGTGCCAAATGTCACAACGTAACTGGGTGGCTATAAAGGTACACTACAGGTATCTCCGAAAGTGTTTGTTGGGTTGGCACGAATCGAGACTGGGATTTGTCACTCCGTGTAAACGGAGAGGTATCTCTGGGCCAACTCGGTAGGACATCATCATAATGTGCACAATGTGATCAAGGAGTTTATCACGGGATGATGTGTTACGGAACGAGTAAACAGACTTGCCGGTAACGAGATTGAACAAGGTATCGGGATACCGACGATCGAATCTCGGGCAAGTGTCGTACCGATAGACAAAGGGAATTGTATACGGGATTGATTAAGTCCTTGACATCGTGGTTCATCCGATGAGATCATCATGGAACATGTGGGAGCCAACATGGGTATCTAGATCCCGCTGTTGGTTATTGACCGGAGAGTCATCTCGGTCATGTCTGCTTGTCTCCCGAACCCGTAGGGTCTACACACTTAAGGTTCGGTGACGCTAGGGTTATAGAGATATTAGTATGCGGTAACCCAAAAGTTGTTCGGAGTCCCGGATGAGATCCCGGACGTCACGAGGAGTTCCGGAATGGTCCGGAGGTAAATATTTATATATGGGAAGTCTTGTTTTGGTCGCCGGAAAAGTTTCACGCATTATTGGTATTGTACCGGGAGTGCCGAAAGGGGTCCGGGGGTCCACCAAGGGGGTCCACCTGCCCCGGGGGGTCACATGGGCTGTAGGGGTGTGCGCCTTGGCCTATATGGGCCAAGGGAACCAGCCCCAAGAGGCCCATGCGCCAAGAGATAAGGGAAAGGAAGAGTCCTAAAAGGGGAAGGCACCTCCTGGGTGCCTTGGGGAGGATGGACTCCTCCCTCGCGCACCCTTCCTTGGAGGAAGGGCCAAGGCTGCGCCCCCCCCCCCTCTCCCTTGGCCCTATATATAGTGAGGGGAAGGGAGGGCAGCAACACCTAAGCCTTGGCGCCTCCCTCTCCCTCCCATGACACATCTCCCTCCTCCCGCAGCGCTTGGCGAAGCCCTGTTGGAATCCCGCTACTTCCACCACCACGCCGTCGTGCTGATGGATCTCCATCAACCTCTCCTTCCCCCTTGCTGGATCAAGAAGGAGGAGACTTCGCTGCTCCGTACGTGTGTTGAACGCGGAGGTGCCGTCCGTTCGGCGCTAAGATCATCGGTGATTTGGATCACGACGAGTACGACTCCATCAACCCCGTTCTCTTGAACGCTTCCGCGCGCGATCTACAAGGGTATGTAGATCCACTCCTCCCTCGTTGCTAGATGACTCCATAGATTGATCTTGGTGATGCGTAGAAAATTTTGAATTTCTGCTACGTTCCCCATCACTTCGGGCATGGAGATGGATGGCCACAGGGCCTGGGCGACGTCTTGCATCGCCTGCCGAACTCGATCGAGCAGTTGCGAGAGCTCGGGAAGAAGGTCACCCGTATAACCGGGCATCTCCTCTGCAGGACGACCTATTAGCACACCTACAGACATTGCTCTGTTAGTCGACTTCCCCGCCGAACTTTCTTTCAAAGGTTCGTTCAAGCACTTACTAAATATGTCGCGCCGAAGCCGCTGATTCTCCTTAACGGAGTCTGACAGCTGGGCACGAACATCTTTCAGCTCGACGCCCAGCTTGGTGTTGGCATCTTGGAGATCGTTCTTATCCCGCCTCACCTTTGTCAGCACCTTCTCACCAGCCTTTAGCTGGCGTAGGAGGTGTTGCCTTTCCAGATTCAATCCGGCGCCATCTGCAATTTCATTTGTCAGATTCGCACCCATGTCGTGCTTCACAGAATACTTATCTTTCGACGTATATATTACTAGAGGGGGTCTCCTTGGGCTCCCCTACCGCGGCTAGTGCGGCCTCAAGTTGGGCTTTGCACTCTTCCAGCTCCTTGGACAGTAGGGAATTCTTTTCTGTAAGAACCTGCATAACAAATGATCCTTAAATCAGTTATTCTAACTGTTTCAAGTCTCGGGGGCTACTGGTATCTATATATAATTACCAAAATTTTCTCACTCGTATGTCTTTTACATATTGCTCCGTGGCTCTGGCTAGACCATTTTGAGTGGCACGGAGGTATGCATCTCCTAATTTGAAGGCATCTAACGCCTCTTGGGAGAAACAAGCGTCGCGAAGAGTTGTCCGGCGACGCCTGTGGTTCATGGCACTCTCCACCTCAGAGTTGGTGGCAGACAACCTGTCCACATCCTCCGTCGGAGGAGCGCCCGGTGCGCGCCTTGTGTTCGCCTCCACCTTCGGACCAGGCTTTGGAGCCTGGCTGGTGGAGGCGCGATTGGCAGCCTCTCCGAATCCAGTCCGGCAAGGTCTCTTTGTCCTGAAGAGAGCAGGAGTGTTAATGTGCCTTGAAGGTGTAACACCTGGGATAAGGGGGGGTGCCATACCTTTGCGCTGACGTCTCGGTCCGGACTGCACCTTTTTTCTGCCCACGGGGCCCTGCGGCCCCTCGTTGGCTTGTCGCCGCAGGATCGGCCTCCCGTTTCTGGGAGGCCGGGATTAGCCCCGGGTAATCAGCCGTAATGGCCACCAAGGCGTTGTCCTTGCTCAATTGATGGAACACTCCATCAATCAGCTCCACCAAAAAGTCCGGATCCTCTTGAGAGTCCGGGTCGAGGGACCGTCCTGGGTCCTCGGGTTGTGGAGGAGGGCTGCTTATTTCTTTGACAGCCTGGCGCAGTTCCTGCGTTGAAATCATTAGATTGAATATTTAACAATGGGGATATAAAACGGATGGGCAAGATGTGACCACTCACCCAGCTTGGAGGATTGTACATGGAAAATCCACCCTTTGGGTCGACGCGGAGAAAATCCTCCTCTTCTCCCTTGTACAAAGAGCACAAGGTCTTTATTAGAGCCGCAGCCGAATCCGGCCCCTTACGGCCGTAGCGGGTGATGTCGTCCTCCCCGTTGAAGTCCCACATGGGGTGGCCTCTATACTGTAGCGGCTGCACCCCTCGCATGATGCATGCGGCCATGACCCCGATCATGGTCAGTCCGGAATGAGCTAGCAATCTTATCCGGCCCATCAGGTAAATAACGTCCCTGTCACTTTCCCTTTGAGGGCTCCGTGGATGCCAGCTTAGGCGTTTCTTTAAGGGAGCACTGTCGAATTCAGGGAGGCCGATCCGGACAGGATCCGGCAGCGGGACGTCTTCTATATAAAACCATTCCGAGGGCCAGTCTTCGGACACCTTCTTTGGGGTTCTGGACAGATATCCGGTCCCGGCGATGCGCCACACTTCAGCTCCGCCCACTTGATACATTAACCCCTTCTTGGAATGGGGCACGAGGCAGAATAGCTCTTTCCACAGCCCGAAATGAGCCTCAACACCCAAGAACAGCTCGCAAAGGGCTACAAAGCCCGCGATATGCAATACGGAGGCAGGCGTGAGATTATGTAGCTGGAGACCGTAGAACTCCAGCAGCCCCCGGAGAAATGGATGGATTGGAAATCCAAGCCCCCTTATTAAATAAGGGACGAGGCACACCCGCTCTCCTTTGGAGGGATTAGGGGCACTCTCTGCTTGCTCTCCACCGTTATAGACGGCAAGACCGGCTCGAACCGGGACCATATAGGCCAGGGGGAGAAATCCCTTGGTCTGGAGCGTCACTAACTCGCTATGCAGGATGGAGCATCTCTCCCAATATCCAGGCTTAGGGCTGGAAGGGCGAGGGGAGGAGTTCCGACGGGTTGCCATGGTGGAATGGACCTTTGTCGGATGCGCTCTGATGAACACTCACGAAGGGGAGAAGGTGTGGTTTGGATCTAAATCCTCGTCCCCTTAAATAGGGCAGCTCATTTACGCAGCTAGGGGTGTGGATGTAAAAACACTCAGACGTTTCATGTTCGTTTGACATGTGGGAAGCGACCATTATTGGGCGTAGAAGCCAAGGAGCGCAACATCTACAAGAAATCGGACTTTATTCAACAGGTACACGGAATTTGGGGGAGAACCCGCCTTGCAATGCTGAAGACAATCTGCGCGTCGGACTCATCGACATTGAAGCCTGGTTCGAAGGCTACTGAGGGAGTCCTGGATAAGGGGGTGTTCGGATAGCCGGACTATACCTTCAGCCGGACTCCTGGACTATGAAGATACAAGATTGAAGACTGCGTCCCGTGTCCAGGAGGGACTTTCCTTGGCGTGGAAGGCAAGCTTGGCGATACGGATATGCAGATCTCCAACCATTGTAACCGAATCCATGTAACCCTAACCCTATCCGGTGTCTATATAAACCGGAGGGTTTTAGTACGTAGGACAACATACACAACAACAATCATACCGTAGGCTAGCTTCTAGGCTTTAGCCTCTTCGATCTCGTGGTATATCTACTCTTGTACTACCCATATCATCAATATTAATCAAGCAGGATGTAGGGTTTTACCTCCATCGAGAGGGCCCGAACCTGGGTAAAACTTCGTGTCCCTTGCCTCCTGTTGTTGGGGAACGTAGCAGAAATTCAAAATATTCTACGCATCACCAAGATCAATCTATGGAGTAATCTAGCAATGAGGGTAAGGAGAGTGCATCTACATACCCTTGTAGATCGCTAAGCGGAAGCGTTCAAGTGAACGGGGTTGATGGAGTCGTACTCGTCGTGATTCAAATCACCGATGATCCTAGTGCCGAACGGACGGCACCTCCGTGTTCAACACATGTACAGCCCGGTGACATCTCCTACGCCTTGATCCAGCAAGGGGAGAAGGAGAGGTTGGGAAAGACTCCATCCAGCAGCAGCACGATGATGTGGTGGTGGTGGAGGAGCGTGGTACTCCAGCAGGGCTTCGCCAAGCACCGCAAGAGACGAGGAGGGAGAGGGGTAGGGCTGCGCCAACAGGGGAAGAATTCGTGTCTCTGGCAGCCCAAAACCTCAAGTACATATAGGGGGAGGGGAGGGGCTGCTCCCCCACCTAGGGTTCCCTCCCTAGGGGTGGCGGCAGCCCCCAGATCCCATCTGGGAGGCGGCCAAGGGGGGAGAGAGGGGGGCGCACCACTAGGTGGGCCTTAGGCCCATCTGAGCCTAGGGTTTGCCCCCTTCCACTCTCCCTTGCGCCTTGGGCCTTGGTGGGGGGGCACCAGCCCACCAGGGGCTAGTCCCCTCCCACACTTGGCCCATGCAGCCCTCCGGGGCTGGTGGCCCCACTTGGTGGACCACCGGGACCCTCCCGGTGGTCCCGGTACATTACCGATAAAATCCGAAACTTTTTCGGCGACCAAAACAGGACTTCCCATATATAAATCTTTACCTCCGGACCATTCCGGAACTCCTCGTGACATCCAGGATCTCATCTGGGACTCCGAACAACATTCGGTAACCACGTATATCTATTCCCTATAACCCTAGCGTCATCGAACCTTAAGTGTGTAGACCCTACGGGTTCGGGAGTCATGCAGACATGGCCGAGACAACTCTCCGGTCAATAACCAACAGCGGGATCTGGATACCCATGCTGGCTCCCACATGCTCCACGATGATCTCATTGGATGAACCACGATGTCAAGGACTTAATCAATCCCGTATACAATTCCCTTTGTCTATCGGTATGATACTTGCCCGAGATTCGATCGTCGGTATCCCGATACCTTGTTCAATCTCGTTACTGGCAAGTCTCTTTACTCGTTCTGTAACACATCATCCCGTGATCAACTCCTTGATCACATTGTGCACATTATGATGATGTCCTACCGAGTGGGCCCAGAGATACCTCTCCGTTTACACGGAGTGACAAATCCCAGTCTCGATTTGTGCCAACCCAACAGATACTTTCGGAGATACCTGTAGTGTACCTTTATAGCCACCCAGTTACCTTGTGACGTTTGGCACACCCAAAGCACTCCTACGGTATCCGGGAGTTGCACAATCTCATGGTCTAAGGAAATGATACTTGACATTAGAAAAGCTTTAGCATACGAACTACATGATCTTGTGCTAGGCTTAGGATTGGGTCTTGTCCATCACATCATTCTCCTAATGATGTGATCCCATTATCAACGACATCCAATGTCCATGGTCAGGAAACCGTAACCATCTATTGATCAACGAGCTAGTCAACTAGAGGCTTACTAGGGACACGGTGTTGTCTATGTATCCACACATGTATCTGAGTTTCCTATCAATACAATTCTAGCATGGATAATAAATGATTATCATGAACAAGGAAATATAATAATAACCAATTTATTATTGCCTCTAGGGCATATTTCCAACAGTCTCCCACTTGCACTAGAGTCAATAATCCAGTTCACATTGATATGCGATTAACACTCAAGGTCACATCCCCATGTGACTAACACCCAAAGAGTTCTGGGTTTGATCATGTTATGCTTGTGAGAGAGGTTTCAGTCAACGGGTCTGCAACATTCAGATCCGTATGTACTTCGCAAATTTCTATGTCATCTTGTAGATGCAACTACTACGCTACATTTGGAGCCATTTCAAATAACTGTTCTACTTGGAGCTATTCTAAATTGTTGCTCCATTATACGTATCCGGTATCTCTACTCAGAGCTATCCAGATAGGTGTTAAGCTTGCATCGACGTAACTCTTTACGTCAAACTCTTTATCACCTCCATAACCGAGAAACATATCCTTATTCCTCTAAGGATAATTTAGACCGCTATCTGGTGATCTACTCCTAGATTACCTTTGTACCCTCTTGCCAGATATGTGGCAAGGCACACATCAGGTGCGGTACTCAGCATGGCATACCGTATAGAGCCTATGACAAAAGCATAGGGGACGACCTTCGTCCTTCCTCTTTCTTCTGCCGTGGTCGAGCTTTAAGTCTTAACTTCATACCTTACAACTCAGGCAAGAACTCCTTCTTTGACTGATCCATCTTGAACACCTTCAAGATCATGTCAAGGTATGTGCTCATTTGAAAGTACCATTAAGCGTTTTGATCTATCCTTATAGATCTTGATGCTCAATGTTCAAGTAGCTTAATCCAGGCTTTCCATTGAAAAACACTTTCCAAATAACCCTATATGCTTTCCAGAAATTCTACGTCATTTCTGATCAACGATATGTCAACAACATATATTCATCAGAAATTCTATAGTGATCCCACTCACTTCTTTGGAAATACAAGTTTCTCATAAACTTTGTATACACCCAAAATCTTAGATCATCTCATCAAAGCATACATTCCAACTCCAAGATGCTTACTCCAGTCCTTAGAAGGATTGCTGGAGCTTTGCATACTTGTTAGCATCTTTCAGGATTGACAAAACCTTCCGGTTGTATCACATACAACCTTTCCTCAAGAAAATCATCGAGGAAACAATGTTTTTGACATCCTATCTGCAAGATTTCATAAATAATGCAGTAATTGCTAATATAATTCCAATAGACTCTTAGCATCACTACGAGTGAGAAAGTCTCATCATAGTCAACTCCTTGAACTTGTCGGAAAACATCTTAACGACAAGTCGAGCTTTCTTAATGGTGATACTTACCATCATTGCCCGTCTTCCTTTTTAAAATCCATATGTACCTAAGAGCCTTACGACCATCAAGTAGTTCTTCCAAAGTCTACACTTTGTTTTCATATATGGATCCTCTCTCGGATTATATGGCCTCGAGCCATTTTGGAATCTAGGCCCACCATCGCTTCTCCATAGCTCATAGGTTTATTGTTGTCTAGCAACATGACTTCCAAGATAGGATTACATACCACTCTGAAGTAGTACGCATCCTTGTCATCCTACGAGGTTTGATAGCGACTTGATCCAAAGTTTCATGATCACTATCATAAGCTTCCACTTCAATTGGTGTAGGTGCCATAGGAACAACTCCCTGTGCCCTGCCACACACTAGTTGAAGAGACGGTTCAATAACCTCATCAAGTCTCCACCATCCTCCCACTCAATTCTTTCGAGAGAAACTTTTCCTCGAGAAAGGACCCGATTCTAGAAACAATCCCTTATTGCTTTCGGATCTGAGACAGGAGGTATACCCAACTGTTTTGGGTGTCCTATGAAGATGCATTTATCCGCTTTGGGTTCGAGCTTATCAGCCTGAAACTTTTTCACATAAGCGTCGCAGCCCCAAACTTTTAAGAAATGACAACTTAGGTTTCTCTAAACCATAGTTCATACGGTGTCATCTCATCGGAATTACGTGGTGCCCTATTTAAAGTGAATGTGGTTGTCTCTAATGCCTAACCCATAAACTATCATGGTAATTCGATAAGAGACATCATGGTATGCATCATATCCAATAGGGTGCAGTTATGATGTTCGGACACACCATCATACTATGGTGTTTCAGGCTGTATTAGTTGTGAAACAATTTCCACAATGTCTTAATTCAGATATTCATCTCTATGATCATATCATAGATCTTTTATCCTCTTGTCACGACGATCTTTCAACTTCACCCTGAAATTACTTGAACCTTTCAATAATTCAGACTCGTGATTCATCAAGTAAATGTACTCAACATCTACTCAAATCATCTGTGAAGTAAGAACATAACGATATCCACTACATGCCTCAGCACTCATTGGACTGCACACATCAAAATGTATTACTTCCAACAAGTTGCTTTCTAGTTCCATTTTACTGAAAACGAGGCTTTCAGTCATCTTGCCCATGTGGTATGATTTGCATGTCTCAAGTTTTTCAAAAACGAGTGAGCCCAAAGATCCATCAACATGGAGCTTCTTCATGCGTTTTATACCGATATGACTTACGTGGCAGTGCCACAAGTAGGTGGTACTATCATTACTATCTTATATCTTTTGGCATGAACATGTGTATCACTACGATCGAGATTCAATAAACCATTCATTTTAGGTGCAAGACCATTGAAGATATTATTCAAATAAACAAAGTAACCATTATTCTCCTTAAATGAATAACCGTATTGCGACAGACATAATCCAATCATGTCTATGCTCAATGCAAACACCAATCTCGATGGTAGAGGGAGCGTGCGATGCTTGATCACATCAAGCTTGGGAAAAACTTCCAACACATATCGCCAGCTTCACCTTTAGCTAGTCTCCATTTACTCCGCAGCCTTTTATTTTGAGTTTACTAACACTTAGCAACCGAACCGGTATCTAATACCATGGTGCTACTAGGAGTACTAGTAAAGTACACATTAACACAATGTATATCCAATATACTTCTATCGACCTTGCCAGCCTTCTCATCTACCAAGTATCTAGGGTAATTCTGCTTCAGTGGCTGTTCCCCTTATTACAGAAGCACTTAGTCTCGGGTTTGGGTTCAACCTTGGGTTTCTTCACTAGAGCAGCAGCTGATTTGCCGTTTCATGAAGTATCCCTTCTTGCCCTTGCCCTTCTTGAACGTGGTTTCACCAACCATCAACAATTGATGCCCCTTCTTGATTTCTACTTTTGTGGTGTCAAACATCGCGAATATCTCAAGGATCATCATATATGTCCCTGATATATTATAGTTCATCACGAAGCTCTAGCAGCTTGGTGGTAATGAGTTCGGAGAAACATCACTATCTCATCTGGAAGATCAACTCCCACTCGATTCAAATGATTGTTGTACTCAGACAATATGAGCACAAGCTCAACAATTAAGCTTTTCTCCCTTAGTTTGTAGGCTAAGAAAATCGTCGGAGGTCTTATACCTCTTGACGTGGGCACGAGCCTGAAATCCCAATTTCAGCCCTCAAAACATCTCATATGTTTCGTGACGTTTCAAAACGTCTTCGGTGCCTCAACTCTAAACCGTTTAACTGAACTATCACGTAGTTATCAAAATGTGTATGTCAGATGTTCGCAACATCCACAGACGACGTTCGAGGTTCAGCACACTGAGCGGTGCATTAAGGACATAAGCCTTCTATGAAGCAATGAGGACAATCCTCAGGTTACGGACCTAGTCCGCATAATTGCTACTATCAACTTTCAACTAAATTTTCTCTAGGAACATATCTAAATAGTAGAACTAAAGCGCGAGCCACGACATAATTTGCGAAGACCTTTTGACTATGCTCAGGATAATTAAGTTCATCTTATGAACTCCCACTCAGATAGACATCCCTCTAGTCATCTAAGTGATTACATGATCCGAGTCAACTAGGCCGTGTCCAATCATCACGTGAGACGGACTAGTCATCATCGGTGAACATCTTCATGTTGATCGTATCTTCTATACGACTCATGTTCGACCTTTCGGTCTTCCGTGTTCCGAGGCCATGTCTGTACATGCTAGGCTCGTCAAGTCAACCTAAGTCTTTCGCATGTGTCCCGAGCCATGTCTGTACATTCTAGGCTCGTCAACACCCGTTATATTCGAACGTTAGAATCTATCACACCCGATCATCACGTGGTGCTTCGAAACAATGAACCTTCGCAATGGTGCACAGTTAGGGGGAACACTTTCTTGAAATTTTTATGAGGGATCATCTTATTTACTACCATCGTTCTAAGTAAACAAGATGCAAAAACATGATAAACATCACATGCAATCAAATAATAGTGACATGATATGGCCAATATCATATAGCTCCTTTGATCTCCATCTTGGGGCTCCATGATCATCTTGTCACCGGCATGACACCATGATCTCCATCATCGTGTCTCCATGAAGTTGCTCGCCAACTATTACTTCTACTACTAGGGCTAACACGTTTAGCAATAAAGTAAAGTAATTTACATGGCGTTTCTCAATGACACGCAGGTCATAAATAAATTAAGACAACTCCTATGGCTCCTGCCGGTTGTCATATTCATCAACATGCAAGTCGTGATTCCTATTACAAGAACATGATCAATCTCATACATCACATATATCATTCATCACATCCTTTTGGCCATATCACATCACACGGCATATGCTGCAAAAACAAGTTAGACGTCCTCTAATTGTTGTTGCAAATTTTTTACGTGGATGCTATAGGTTTCTTAGCAAGAACGTTTCTTACCTACGCCAAAACCACAACGTGATATGCCAATTTCTATTTACCCTTCATAAGGACCCTTTTCATCGAATCCGATCCGACTAAAGTGGGAGAGACAGACACCCGCCAGACACCTTATGCAACTAGTGCATGTCAGTCGGTGGAACCGGTCTCACGTAAGCGTACGTGTAAGGTTGGTCCGGGCCGCTTCATCCCACGATGACGCCGAATCAAGATAAGACTAGTAACGGCAAGATAATTGACAATATCGAGGCCCACAACTACTTGTGTTCTACTCGTGCATAGTAACTACGCATAGACCTAGCTCATGATGCCACTGTTGGGGAACGTAGCAGAAATTCAAAATTTTCTACGCATCACCAAGATCGATCTATGGAGTAATCTAGCAACGAGGGGAAGGAGAGTGCATCTACATACCCTTGTAGATCGCTAAGCGGAGGCGTTCAAGTGAACGGGGTTGATGGAGTCGTACTCGTCGTGATTCAAATCACCGATGATCCTAGTGCCGAACGGACGGCACCTCCGTGTTCAACACACGTACAGCCCGATGACGTCTCCTACGCCTTGATCCAGCAAGGGGAGAAGGAGAGGTTGGGGAAGACTCCATCCAGCAGCAGCACGACGGCGTGGTGGTGGTGGAGGAGCATGGTACTCCAGCAGGGCTTCGCCAAGCACCGCAAGAGACGAGGAGGGAGAGGGGTAGGGTTGCGCCAACAGGGGAAGAATTCGTGTCTCTGGCAGCCCAAAACCTCAAGTATATGTAGGGGGAGGGGAGGGGCTGCGCCCCCACCTAGGGTCCCCTCCCTAGGGGTGGCGGCAGCCCCCAGATCCCATCTGGGAGGCCGCCAAGGGGGGAGAGAGGGGGGCGCACCACTAGGTGGGCCTTAGGCCCATCTGAGCCTAGGGTTTGCCCCCTTCCACTCTCCCTTGCGCCTTGGGCCTTGGTGGGGGGGTGCACCAGCCCACCAGGGGCTGGTCCCCTCCCACACTTGGCCCATGCAGCCCTCCGGGGCTGGTGGCCCCACTTGGTGGACCACCGGGACCCTCCCGGTGGTCTCGGTACATTACCGATAAAACCCGAAACTTTTCCGGCGACCAAAACAGGAGTTCCCATATATAAATCTTTACCTCCGGACCATTCCGGAACTCCTCGTGACGTCCGGGATCTCATCCGGGACTCTGAACAACATTCGGTAACCACGTATATCTATTCCCTATAACCCTAGCGTCATCGAACCTTAAGTGTGTAGACCCTACGGGTTCGGGAGTCATGCAAACATGGCCGAGACAACTCTCCGGTCAATAACCAACAGCGGGATCTGGATACCCATGCTGGCTCCCACATGCTCCACGATGATCTCATCGGATGAACCACGATGTCAAGGACTTAATCAATCCCGTATACAATTCCCTTTGTCTATCGGTATGATACTTGCCCGAGATTCGATCGTCGGTATCCCGATACCTTGTTCAATCTCGTTACCGGCAAGTCCCTTTACTCGTTCCGTAACACATCATCCCGTGATCAACTCCTTGATCACATTGTGCACATTATGATGATGTCCTACCGAGTGGGCCCAGAGATACCTCTCCGTTTACACGGAGTGACAAATTCCAGTCTCGATTCGTGCCAACCCAACAGACACTTTCGGAGATACCTGTAGTGTACCTTTATAGCCACCCAGTTACGTTGTGACGTTTGGCACACCCAAAGCACTCCTACGGTATCCGGGAGTTGCACAATCTCATGGTCTAAGAAAATGATACTTGACATTGGAAAAGCTTTAGCATACGAACTACATGATCTTGTGCTAGGCTTAGGATTGGGTCTTGTCCATCACATCATTCTCCTAATGATGTGATCCCGTTATCAACGACATCCAATGTCCATGGTCAGGAAACCGTAACCATCTATTAATCAACGAGCTAGTCAACTAGAGGCTTACTAGGGACATGGTGTTGTCTATGTATCCACACATGTATCTGAGTTTCCTATCAATACAATTCTAGCATGGATAATAAACGATTATCATGAACAAGGAAATGTAATAATAACCAATTAATTATTGCCTCTAGGGCATATTTCCAACACCTGTTACCATCCGGCCTAGACGCACAGTTCGGGACCCCCTACCCGAGATCCGCCGGTTTTGACACCGACACATACCTTGTTAGAACATTCTTAATTCTCAAGGCTTGGTCCCGGTTTGACTTAAAGAATAACAGGCTATCATCCGCGAATAATAGGTGAGAAATGCCAGGGGCCCCTCTACATATCTTAAACTCCTGAATGTTACCTTTATTAATCTCTGAGTGTAACAGTGTAGAGAGACCATATGCGGCGAGAAGGAATAGATAAGGGGAATACGGGTCACCCTGTCGCAAGCCCCGAGATGGCGTAAAGGACTGAAGGAGAGTCCCATTTAGTCTCACAGCGTACTTGACTGACGTCACACACCTCATTGTCCATCTGATCCATTGGTCTACAAAGCCAAATTTCCTCAAAACACCCTCAAGGAAGTCCCAGTCCACACGGTCATACGCTTTTGTCTAATCTAACTTGTAAGCGCAGAAAGACCCTTTAGCATCACGTGACTTTTGCATAGTATTTATACACTCAAAAGCTACCAAAGCATTATCCGTAATCATCCTCCCAGGAATAAAAGCACTTTGAGTGGGGGCAATAATATCCTCGAGCAAAGGCCTAAGACGATTTACCAGACACTTAGCTACGATTTTAGAAACAACATTACATAAACTAATTGGTCTAAAATCCTTTAAATTAACTGGATCTTTCTTCTTTGGTATAAGAACTATAATTGTATCGTTCACCCCATTAGGCATTACTCCGTCAGCAAAGAATTTCTTGACAACATGAATAATATCCTATTTTAAGGTAGCCTAGTGTCTCTGGAAAAAATGGGTCGGGAAGTCGTCCGCCCCAGGTGCTTTTAGTGGGCCGATTTGAAATAACGCATTTGCAATCTCATCGTCAGAGAATTCTCTACATAACGTGTCATTAATTTCAGCATTAACCCGTCCTTGGACATGATCAAGAATTATATTGGGTTCGACCTGATCATCTTTTGTAAAGAGCTCTTGGAAGAATCTTGTGGCCATGTTCTCTAGATCCTTTTTTATCAATGATGTTACTGGTCTCATCCTGGAGCTTCTGAATCGAATTTTTCTTCGCGCGCCAAGTAGCTTTTTGGTGAAAGTATTTTTTATTTTGATCGCCCTCTTTAAGCCACTCTACTCTTGATCTTTGCCGCCAAGCAATCTCTTCTTTATCTTGTAGGTCATCTAATTCCTTTCTTGGCCGCTTTCGCTCTGAGTTTGCATGACTATCATTACGGTTACTGATTGCTTGAATTTTATTTTGAAGTTCTTTTATTTTCTTTGGGATAGAAACAAAATTGTGTTTGCTCCAGTTGTGGAGAGAGCTCATCACACCTGATAGGTTTGCTGTAATATCACCTAAATCTTTGGCTGGACGATGTTTTGACCACGCTACTTCCACTTCTTCACCTAGTTTATTATCCTTTTCCCAGAAAGCTTCATATCTACATTGTTGACTAATTGGTTAACATACAGTTTTTTGCTCCCAACGCACTTTAATGGGGCTATGGTCAGACGTTGTACTGACTATGTGATTGGCCTAACAGTTTGGGAAGATATTCATCCATTCCGGGTTCTCCACCATCCTATCAAGTCTAACTTTAACATTGCGGTAGCCATCTTGGCCATTGTCAAAGGTCCAGGGCGCCCATATGTAACCTAGATCATGAAGATCACAGTGGGATAGGACTTCTCTAAAATCAAGCATTTGTTTTTGGTTTCTACAAGTCCTAGAAAAATGCTCATCCTGCCACATACACTCATTAAAATTGCTTGCCATAAACCATGGTTCCGGCGTAGTTAAAAGTTTTATTTTACGCATGAGATCCCACATATGGTGGCGCATATGAGTGCAGGGCTCGCCGTAAACAAACGTGCATCTCCACTTTATTCCAAAGGGCATATTACAAATGAATACATCGATAAATCTCTCACCTAGCTTAAATAGTTCAACTTCGATACTCTCATCCCAGAACAGTGCTAGGCCACCCCATTTACCATCTTCTGTAAAGGAAACTACATTACGGAGACCTAGTCTCCATCTAAGACCCTCAACAAACTTTTTATTTTGACGAGTTTCAGAAAGAAAAAAAAATTTGGACGCTGAGCATGCACAAGCCTCACCAATTCTTGAACTTCCCGGGGTCGGCCCAAGCCCCGGCAGTTCTAGCAAAGTATCGTCATGGCTCCACACAGGCACGCTCATTCGCGCTTGTCAGTTGACCAGCGGCCCCATGGCTGGTTGCCTCCATCTTCTCTGCGTCCTCCTTCCCAGTCACCTCCTCCAGCGTCACTGAGGGTGATCCTCTTCTCTTCTTGCTGCTCTCAAAGCTGAACTTTGGCAGGTTGTTTTCATCATTCAGTACCATTGGAGCTCGATCCTCTCTAATACGCTTGCCAAGAATTTGGTTCTTCCGGCGATAGACGCAAGCAGCGCTGTTGGTGTCATCTGGACCATACATCTCCCGACAGATTGAGCTGTCACTCCTGCTGTAGTCGCGGATCAAGGAGTAGGTCTGCGCCGCCTGCACTGGCCCATCCCTAGCACCCCTAGCAGCTGGCTGCAGCACCACTGGGTAATTTGCAGCGACCCCCAACTCCTCCAGAGCTGGGTTGGTCACTCCAAGGCCATTAACACCATCTTGATGAGTTAGGGAAACAAAAGTCTTCTTAGCCTCACGAACAGCAGCAAGACCAGCATTATGCTTAGCCACCCCAGCTCTGATTGCAGCCACTAGGCGCCCCAGCCCTGGGTTCCTCTTGGCCACCTGGAATAGAGGTTTCCCACGTCCAATGCTACTAGCCCGAGAATGTTCAGAACGGGCACACTGTTCCAATCTGTCTTTGATTTTACATGTTGTTCTGGATTGACCTGCATAGGAATGTTAGCTATCCCGAGCACGTTGGCCGCTCCAGCATCTTCCTTGGCCTTCAGGTTATCCACAGCAGTGACCACCCCTTTCACAACTGCCTTGATTATGGGGTCAGTCATCGTCCGCTCTTCATTATCAGTCATCATCAGGTTGGTTCCCCTCTTAACTGTCTCCCCTGCTTTCTTCTTACTTCCATCTTCTACCTCCATCAAAAGAGTATGGGAAGGGTGCCTTCCAAACTGGAGATTGCGCTTGGCACTGCTCATCTCCCCTGGCATATAGAAGCTCCGGTGCTCAAACATCTTGTATGGCAAGGCGCGCTACTCTGCAAAGAATCGCCCTTTCTTCTCCTCTTCTATGATCAGACAAGATTTCTCTGTGTGTCCAATGATGCCACAATAGAAGCAAAAATGGGGAGCACGCTCATACTTTAACGGGCATCTTTTACCATCTTTTCCGTCTGTACCTTCCAACTTTATCCACCTCCTCAGCGGTTCCACCACCTTGTGCTCGATCTGAATGCGGAGGAACTGGTCTAAGGCACGGCCATTATTGTTGGTGTGGACCAGCCGCACCTTTCCCAATTTCTCGCCCGCTTGCTCGCAAAGGGTGTTGTCCATCATGATGAACGGCGGAAGTTCGTAGATGCGAGCCCACATGGGCAGAATGTCGACGGGGACTTCCGTTGCCGCCCTCATGCCATCATGCGCCGCCACCAGGAGGGCGTCGTTGTCATGGATCCATGGGCCGCCTCTTAGGACGTGCAGATAGTCGCCTTCATGTTGTAGTTCAATGACAAACCGGTTGCCCGGCAGTGGCTTCTCAGACATGTCACCACGCAGCTTCCACACACGGCTCATGGTGGTGAATAGGACATTTGGGCTGTACTACACAGCAACGATAAGCCACTTACAGAAGTTCTTGGCAGCCTCCCTGAAGTCCACCACCAGAGCGTTGTCATCCTCGTCTAGAAGGCTCAGCTTTCCCATTGCCTCCTCCACCTGCTGGTCAAGCCCCTCCGGCGCTAGCAGCGGTGTCGACCGTCCACCCTTCTCCATCACTGCAGCTTCTTCTCTCTCCCGTCGGACACCAGAGGACATGGCTCCAACACCTTGCCCCTCCTTCATATGCCCCTTGCCAGGTGCTGAACAAAGGGGGTGAGCTTATCCCCTTCACAGCTCCCGATCTCGCTCTTCTCTTCAGTCTTCTTCTTTGGTTGGGTTGTAGAAGCCATGGCGCTCACAACGACAGGAGGAGATGGTGGTGTGATTTTGTTCCGATGACCATCTTCTCTGTTTCCCAGCCTTATATAGATTGCCTCTCAAACTTCCTTCCCCGGAGATAGCCCAACCAGGCTGGAATCCGAAGATTGCTCTTCTGATTTCCTTAACGGAATTTGTGATTCCTTTCCATATCTGTCGGCTCCCAAATCCCTCCCTACTCTCTGTCGCTTGCCAAAAAAATACCGGCGATCGCCGGGGATAGAAACTAACAGGCGTGGTCTCATTCCTATTCCCCGCATACCATATGGAGACCTTCCCAATTTCTCCGGTGACTCCCATCCCCATTTCTCAATAATTTCAGGAATAGCAAGCAAATCTCATACCTCTGTTGGTTTCCTCTTCTGGTCGCGGAGCTCCCTTTCCGGCGCACAGGCCTGTCCTGCAATCATAGGGATGGCCAGGATCTTCTGCATTGGTGGCTCTCCTTGATCTTCCTTCTTCGGGGATCTGCTTTCCTCTTTCCTTCGATTCCCCATCTCGCCTTCAATGATCTCCCACGCCATGTTTTTCAGATCCGCCACCATCGGATCCATCTTACCAACTACAGCTTTTTGTGGTCGCCGGAGCACCACTCTTCCCTTTCTCGCTTTCTCTGTAATGGCAAGCCATCTTCGTTTGAGGTCGTCCACATCCAGTAGTGAGATGTGGTTCCCCGGATTCCTCGCCTCAACAGCGCACTCTCCCTCTGGGTTGCCGCTCCCCCTCTCCAAGGCACTCCCGGCGTCAAGCTCCGCCGAGGCCATCTCCGCCGCTGGGGGCATCTCCGCCGCCGTAGGCGCCTCTCCCCTAATTTCGTCTCTCCCCTAATTTCGTCGCTGGTTGCATTTTTACGGCAATGATTAGTAGAGCCTGGGTATTTGATATTGGTTCACTTGCGAATATTTGTAACTCTAAACTGGAGCTGCGGAATAAATGAAGGCTAGCTAAGGACGAGGTGACGATGCGCGGTGGAAATGGCTCTAAGGTTGATGTGATAGCCGTCAGCACACTCCCTCTACGTCTACCTTTGGGATTACTTTAAACCTTATTTGGTGCATGCGTTGAGCATGAACATTATATCTGAATCTTGTTTACTGGTTATTCATTTAAGTCAGAGAATAAAGGTTGTTTTATTTATATGAATAATATCTTTTATGGTCATGCACCCATGGTGAATGGTTTATTATTGTTGAATCTCGATGGTAGTGACACACATGCTCATAATATTGATGCTAAAAGATGCAAAGTGAATAATGATAGTACCACATACTTGTGGCACCGCCGCTTAGGTCATATTGGTGTAAAGCGCATGAAGAAACTCCATACTGATGGACTTTCAGAATCACTAGACTTTGAATCATTTAATACATGTGAACCATGCCTCATGGGAAGATGATTAAAATCCAGCTTTCCGGTATGATGGAGCGTGCAAGTGACTTGTTGTAAATAATACATATCGATGTATGCGGTCCAATGAGTGTTGAAGCACACGATGTATATCATTATTTCCTAACCTTCACAGATGATTTAAGTAGATATGGGCATATTTACTTAATGAAACACAAGTTTGAAACATTTGAAAAGT
Organism: Triticum aestivum; assembly: GCF_018294505.1. Classification (NCBI taxonomy): domain Eukaryota; kingdom Viridiplantae; phylum Streptophyta; class Magnoliopsida; order Poales; family Poaceae; genus Triticum; species Triticum aestivum. Next base: position 485,867,493 of record NC_057794.1, read on the forward strand.
TCAAGGAGTTTCAGAGTGAAGTAGAAAATCATCGCAACAACAAGACAAAATTTATATGACCTGGTCATGGGGGTGAATATCTGAATTACGAGTTTGGTATGCATTTAAGACAATGTGAAATTGTTTCAAAAATCACGCCACCTGGAGCACCACAACATAATGGTATGTTCGGACGTCGTAATCATACTCTATTGTATATGGTGCGTTCTATCATGTCTCTTACCAATTTGTCACTATCATTTTGGGGTTATGCATTAGAGACAGCTGCCTTCACTTTAAATAGGGCATCGTCTAAATCCGTTGAGACGGTACCATATGGTTTGACAAGAAAACTAAGCTGTCATTTCTTAAAGTCTGGGGATGCAACACTTATTTCAAAAGGCTTCAACCTGATAAGCTCAAACCCGGAGTGTGTCTTCATGGGATACCCTAAAGAGACAATTGGGTATACCTTCTATCACATATCCGAGGGCAAGATCTTTGTTGACAAAGAATGGATCCTTTCTAGACAAGAAGTTTCTCTCAAAAAAGTGAGTGGGGCGAAGGTAGAACTTGATGAGGTAATCGTACCATCTCTCGAATTGGCGGGTAGTGCAACTTAGAAAGATGTTCATGTGATGCATACAGGAACTGGAGAGGAAGATAATGATGATGATCATGAAACTTCGAATGATACTACTGAACTTCGTAGGTCGACCAGGACATATACCATCCCTCAATGGTACGGTAATCTTCTCTTGGAAGTCATGTTATTAGACAACAGTGAACCTACGAACTATGAGGAGGCGATGATGAGCCAAGATTGTCGGTGTACTAGAGTAGGGGTACCCTAGTATCCCGAACTTGTGCACGGGCAGTTGCAGCATCCCGCGGCAAGGCTTGTCGGGTGACCGCCAAGGTCCTCCGTGGTTCCATTGAAGCCATTCAAGAACAAAGTATCCAAACCAAGACACCACAAGACCCCGGCAAGAGGAGCTTGCCGGGAAGGCCAACCAAGGCAAGGCGCTTAAGGAGACAAGACCCCGGCAAGAGGAGCTTGCCGGGAAGGCCACCCAAGGCATCTCAAGGAACTTGCCGCGGCGCGCCTCGCGTCCCGGCAAGGCCCGGTGAGCGACAAGCTCCCGGACGCGACAAGACAACGACCGCGGAAAGGCGCTTGCCGCGGCAAGCCACCACTCTGTGCCCGCGCTCCAGCACATCCACCAACGTGTCGCTCTGGGACCCTTCCAGGCGTGCGTGGCGGGAGGCTGTGCAGCCAGTGGTGCGCAGTGGCGAGCGGCGCTGACAAGATTGCCATCGTGGCGAGCGGTGGCGTCCCTGACGGTCCCTTTTGCACTGTTTAGGCGACACAGACGGGCATTTAATGCCCTTGTCCCCTGCCGTCAGGGTTAGGTATGATACACTGTAGCAGGTAGCTGTACCTACCGCAGCACCTTTCCATTTTTACCCTTTGTCTCCGTTGCCACCTGTCGGTGACCCCTTGAGCATATAAAAGGAGGCCCATGTGCAACGTAGAGGGGGGTTTCGGGAAAAAAGAGAACACTCAGGCTCGGTCTCGTTAGCCGCTGGTGTGTACTGTAGCACTCCGCGCTCCCGAGCAAGAACTCAATACAAACCACAAAGCAGGAGTAGGGTTTTACGCATCCGTGCGGCCCGAACCTGGGTAAACTGCTCGTGTGCTTGCCTCGATCCGCTCTTCGTGCGACCTCCGCCCCCGCCGAACCGAAAGGGACTCGGCCCGCCGGTCCCATAGGTGTCCGTGGATCAGCCCCCCGACATCCTTTGGCGCGCCAGGTAGGGGGCGTCGAGGTTGTGTGAACCAGATCCGGCGTTCACACGAGCTAGATCTTCATCATCTTCATCGACATGCCGCCGAAGAAGAAGGCTTCGGAGGCGGCTGCTCCGTCCGCGCTGAACCCACCACTGCCGGAGCAAACGGCTGATGGGGCAGACGCCGGCGGAAGAACGGGCGTCGACGAGGGAGCTCACGGTGCTGCCAGGTCCAAGGACAAGGCTGCGCTACCCATCGGCGGCGTAGCCGGCTCCCACAATGACCGGGCGCACTCCAAGACCTCGGCGTCCGTACATGCACCGCGCCCATCTCAAGAGGCGCGGGACCGGCAGCGTCATGGTACTCACAGTACCATGCATTTGCTGGACCAAGATCGAGCTGGTGGATCCCGGAGTGCTCAAGACCAGCATGCACGCGAACATGCTGGCACGAGCGAGGTACGGTCGCCTGGACGGGATACTGCTCCTTCTAACATAGTTAGAAGTCCGAGCATATCCCGCTCCTCGCACCGTTCGCCACCGCCACCCGCCACTGCAGCAGAAGCTGTAGCGCGAGCTCAACTGCTCTTGGACTACCCTCCAACGGCAGACAAGATCGACGACTGGAGGGCCACCATTCAGAGTCTCATCGGCTTCGCCAACGGCGACACTCAACAGCAGCCGAGCATGTCGCAGCCGCGGCAAGCCAGCCAGGCACGAACCGGTGGCGACAAGACCGGTGGGGGTGCAACCACTGTGCACTCTCCGCCCTGAAGGCCAAGATCGCCGACTCGCCGGGTCCACCTCGACAGCGACTCCACCGCGTCATCAGATCCACGAGCTCGCCGCGATCAGCGCCAAGTTCTTCATGAACGACAGCAAGAAGACGCTCGTACACGCATCGAGCGCCGAAGAGAAGCGCGACGCCAAATCGAGCCACTGGCCAGACACCTTTCGCTCTAGTCTATGGAGCAGAGGCAGTTCTCCCCACGGAACTCGTATACGGGTCACCTCGAGTGCTCGCTTATGATGAGCTCGAGCAAGAGCAGCTGCGACAAGATGACGCGCTGCTCCTTGAGGAAGACCGTCTTCAGGCTGCTGTGCGAGCTGCTCGCTACCAGCAAGCTTTGCGCCGCTACCATAGCCGCAAAGTTAACGCCAGAAGTCTCGAGGAAGGCGACCTTGTTCTTCGGCGTGTTCAGTCCGCCAAGAATTCCAACAAGTTGACGCCAAAGTGGGAAGGCCCTTACCGGGTGAAACGAGTCACTAGGCCTGGCGCTGTCCGCCTTGAGACCGAAGATGGCATTCCGGTGAGCAACTCCTGGAACATTGAGCATCTTCGTAAGTTTTACCCGTAAGGCGCGGTTGCCGGAACCTGTTCCGGCAACCACCTTTTGTACAAGTCTTGCCGCTGTTGCATGTAATCCTTTGTACAAAGCCGGGCGCAGACCCCGTGCATAAGTAAAGCTCATGTGCTCCGCACATTTTGTCAATTTCATGCTCTCTATTTTTTGGCATATATGATCTGACACTTTGTGCAGCACCTACTCCACGGTAAGCAATAACGAGCCGTAAGGCTCCGTATCTTTATTTTCTCTTCTTTCTTTTTTCTCAAGGAAAGGAAGGTTCCCTCGCCCACAAGTTTGCCGGGGAGGAAAGGAGAAGATAATGGTATGGACCAGGCGTCGTTCAAGAAAATTTCGCCTTACCGGGAAGCAAACAACAGAAAAGCTAAGTTGCCAAAGTTTGAGCAATCAGATTTTTTAAATTTTAAGTTATCTCCCTTGAACGACCGCACTTTGTATGGAAAACCTGTGCGCGGAGGAACCAACTCGTAGCTAGTTGCGCCCTTACTTTGTTTCGAGTCCGCTCAACAACTTAAGTGAGCTGCAACTAGTTGCGACAAGGTTTCTTGTCGGTAGCGGCACCGCCAGCAGGCTGCTGACGTCCCGCACTCAGCGCTCGCGGCTCAGGTGCCTGCACCGGCAAGTTCCCTAAAAGCGTAGGGCAAAAACATACAAAGGGAGGAATCAAGTAAAGGGAATAACATTGCAATCATTACCCAGAATAGAGTTATATTACAAAGATAGCTTGTCGCGGCTCTAACAGATTGTTTTCATAGCATGACAAACAGCGACAAGAAAAGAAGAAATGGGCGGCCTAATCTACGCGATCGCCCTCGATCCTCTTGATCCCGCTCACCTTGTCCACAATGGGTGCGACAAGGGCCTTGAGCGCCTCCAGATCGGCATCCGGCGGCAGGGTCTTGAGGACGTTGGTGAGGTTGAGGCCCGGATTGCGGAAGGCCACCTTCACCAACACTTTCTGAAGAGCTCCCGCGCAGATCTTGCGCGACTCGTCGGCCAGCTGCTTTGGGATCCTCTCCCGGAGTCGCTGGAGGGCCGTCGCCACGCCCTTGAAGAACAAGACGAGCTTGGCGCTGGGTTGGAGGTTCTCGTCGGAGGGATACCCGAGATCCTCCATCCCCAGCTGCGCCAACTCCCTGTCAATATCTGCGGCAGCGCTCACGAGGCTCTCCGTCCAGTGCTCCACATTTTCCCTGAAAGCATTCTGGGTGGCGGCAACACTCTCCAACAGCGCCTTGTCGGCCTTGATCTCTTCTTTCAAGGCCGTCTCCTGCTCCTTGGCGCCGTCCAGCGTCTCGGTCAAAGTGGTCAGCTTCAACTCAAGATCCGCGTTGGAGTCTTTGGCGGCGCTGAGCTCTTTGCCCTTCTCGGCAAGATCGGCCTCCAGCTGCACCACCTTCATCTCCAGCTCCTTCTTGGCGGCCTCGGCAACTGCGGCAGCATCCTCTGCTTGCTTAAGGGCTCCAACGAGTTTTTCCTTGCGCACGGCAAGCTCCTCCTCGTGGGCGTCAAGATTGACCTTCCGCTGTGCCAGCTCGCCCTCCTCCGCGGATAGCTTCACAGCGGCAAGTCGTTGTTGCTCTTCGACTTCAGCCTTCTTGAGGAGGAAGGCCTTCTGCGCTTCGGCGAGCTGCTCCCGCTCCTTCGCCAGGGACCGGAGGGCTTCCTGGTGGAAACCCCCGAGCTCTTCCACGCGCTTCTCGATGTCTGCTCCCGCCTTCGCGACAAGCGCCTCGCGGGATTCCAGCTTGGCTTGCCATGCGCGGTAGAGCGACAACAACTTCCGCAGCAGCCGCTCCTTCTCAGGCTCGTTGCTGCTGCTGCTCGGCGCGTCAACCAGAGTCAGCCCAGCGGAGGCAAGCACCTCCCCGTCGAAGATCTCTCCCTCGACCGGCGCCCTGGAGCTCGATGCCCAGGGAAGGTTGATGAAGACGGCATCGCCGGCCTTCAAATAGACGCCTGGCTGGGGCTCTTCGGAGCCTGGCGCTGCGGCAGCGGCGGACGGGTCGGCGGTCGGTGTAGCGCCTGGCGCTCCTGCGGCCTCAGGGCCGTCAGTGCGATCGCCAGACCCCTCGCCAGTTGCCGCGGCGGCAGCCTTGGCGGCCTCTGCGCCGGCGGGATCGTCAGCACCGGCCGTTTCTTCGGCGGCAACCTCGGTCTCCAACGGCTCCGTAGCAGATGGGTCTGACAGCCGGGAAAGGGAGAAGAGTCAAGCAAAAACCTAAGAAGATCAAAAGAAGAAGAACCCAAGGAAAGTTTTGAAGCGAAAGGATTACCTGTGCCGGGTTCTGCAGTCGTGGTCTCCACCGTCGGGGGGCCGCTGGTGCTGTCCCTTGCCGGAGAACCCTCCCTTACCGGAGACTTCTCCCTTACCGGAAAGCCCTCCCTTGCCGGAGAGCTCTCCCTTGTCGGGGGATTCTCCCTTGGCTCTTGGTGGGGCTGCTCTGCTCCTACACAAACCAGCAGTAAGATATCAGCAAAGACAGAGTATCCATGCGCATCTCACAGCGGAAAGCAAACCATATACTTACGCTGGGGGCTGCTCTGGAGAAAAGTTGCCGGGTCCGGCAAGGTTGTCTCGGGCGCACCCCCTGCTGTCGCAGTAGGTTCGTCCTCGATGACAATCACCGGGACTTTGGCTCTCTTTGCTGCTCTCTGGGCCAGAGTCCTAAAAAGGAACAAGTTCAGAGTCAAGCAAATGAGATACAAGACAAACAGCAAGGATTGAAGAACTACAAGTACACCAAGGGAGTCTTACTCTTCTTCTTCTTCCTCGTCGGAGCTGAACGCGGAGAAGTCGAAGTCTGGCTCACGTCCGGCGCGAGGAGGCGGAGGAGTAGCTTCCCTTGGCCGCTTGGCGGGAGCAGTGGCGGCGGTCTGAGACGACCCCGCTCCGGCTGTCGCCGCGGCGTGAGAAGCGGCAGGAGTAGAAGCGGTGGTCCGGGAGGGCCCCGCTCCAGTTGCCGTCGCAGCGTGAGGCGCTCCCGCGGTAACAGTGCTTGCCGCGGTGGAGCGTGTCACGCGGCGCGGCGACTGTTGCCTCGCCTGCCGCTCCGCTACGTCACCGACCTTGCGGAGACGCCTTCTTGGTGGGGATGGAGGCTCTGCTTGCGGCGAGCTGTCTGAAGATGAGGAGGAAGACGAGTTGATCTCCAGCGAGCCGCTCGTATCCTTGGCGGGCTCGCTCGACTCGATGTTATGCCCGGCAAGCTCTTTCTCGCCGGCAGGCTCCCCTCGCTCGGCACGGCTTGCCGCCTCTGCTGCCTCTGCCTCCTCCACGGTGAATCCAAATTCGCCCGCGGCTGCGGCTGCCGCCGCCTCTTCTAGCCTAGTGGCGATGAGTGCCATCTCCGCATCGGTGGTGTCGCGGGTGAGGCTATCTTTCTCGTCGGAGCGGATCGGCACTTCTACCAAGTCATCGAAGAATTGCTGCACGACGTCGTCTGCAGGCTCTTGCCAAGTTGGGACAATTCCATGCGAGTCGCACAACGGCATCATTGCACGGATGCGGTCGAGCGCGGAGTTGTTGCACAGCGGAACGACCCCCCCCCCCGGCAATCTGAAAACTTCAGGGTGTTGAGGGTCGTACTTGAACAGCTCCTGGAGCATCGCGTTGAGCTCCAGAACTATGAAGTTGAAGTTGAGGCCCGGCCGCAGCCTCATGATATCTGCCGCATTCTTGAACTCCCAAGTGGGTCTCCCCCGTTCCTGCAGGGGGGGCGATGCGGCGGCGAAGAAAATCCGCACCAACAGCGCCTACAGTGAGCCCGGCAAGCCTGAGGCGTAGGATCCGGGTGACAACAATCTTCAGCCTGTCGTCTTCCGGGGCCACGTCACTCCAATCGCTGCCGCGTGCTACTGGGGTTTGGCGCCGGGTGGTGAATGGCTGCGGGTTCTCCTCGTCAATCCAGCACCAGTCTGCTCTCCACTCCTCCCACTTGCCGCGGAATTCTCCCTCCAGATAAGTTTCCTTCTTGCCGGCCCTTGAGATCCAGGCGATTCCGCCGGATAAAGGCTCTCCTCTCTCTACTCGGGGTATAAAGAAGTGGCGAAAGAGGGCTACATTGGGATGGACTCCGACAAAGTTTTTGCAGAGATGTGCGAAAACTGCCATGGTCAAAACGGCATTGGGGGTGAAGTCGAGGAGATGGAACCCGTAGGTGTTCATGATATCGCAGAAGAATTCAGAGAAAGGCGGGCAGAGCCCGCAGTAGAAGAACAAGGCGAAGAAAGGGTATCCGTTTGGGTCCTTCTTCCAAGCGGCGGCGGGAAGTACCTTCGTGCACGGATGCGCTCGTGTCTCCGTCGACCAGAAGAGGTAGTAGTTCTCCCTCAGCTCCCTCGCAGCAAGCTTGGGGGGGAAGACTGCCCACTCCTTTCGCAGCGCCGCAAGCCGCTGCGCCTCGGTCGACTTCACGACCTTCCCCTTGTCGGCTTTTGGGGCCATGGCGGAAGTGGTGGAGGAGGTCGACGGCGTTGGTGGTGCTGGTGGCGATGGGGGGCGGAGCGCTGCTCTCTTTCGGCTTTGGGAAGACGAGGGAGCGGCGGAGATTTTTGAGATTGGAGCAGCAACGGGCGAATGGACGAACTACCCCTGTTTCCCCTGCTTATAAAGAGGGAGGGGGCGGACGTTCTGCATTTCCGAATAAAGAAACCACCCACGATCTCTCCCACGATGCCGCATTCAACGCGTGCCGTTCAGGGAGGGCGTGGTGGATACGGAGAGAGATACGGCGTAACCTAGGCCGCGCGTGCCCGTGCCCTGTTTTGGGCCTGGCCCAACAGCGCTCGGCACCGTGTATGGCCCAGGCCCGGGGGCTCCTGTCGGTGTACTAGAGTAGGGGTACCCTAGTATCCCGAACTTGTGCACGGGCAGTCGCAGCATCCCGCGGCAAGGCTTGTCGGGTGACCGCCAAGGTCCTCCATGGTTCCTTTGAAGCCATTCAAAAACAAAGTATCCAAACCAAGACACCACAAGACCCCGGCAAGAGGAGCTTGCCGGGAAGGCCAACCAAGGTAAGGCGCTTAAGGAGACAAGACCCTGGCAAGAGGAGCTTGCCGAGAAGGCCACCCAAGGCATCTCAAGGAACTTGCCGCGGCGCGCCTTGCGTCCCGGCAAGGCCCGGTGAGCGACAAGCTCCCGGACGTGACAAGACAACGACCGCGGCAAGGCGCTTGCCGCGGCAAGCCACCACTCTGTGCCCGCGCTCCAGCACATCCACCAACGTGTCACTCTGGGACCCTTCCAGGCGTGCGTGGCGGGAGGCTGTGCAGCCAGCGGTGCGCAGTGGCAAGCGGCGCTGACAAGATTGCCATCGTGGCGAGCGGTGGCGTCCCTGACGGTCCCTTTTGCACTGTTTAGGCGACACAGACGGGCATCTAATGCCCTTGTCCCCTGCCGTCAGGGTTAGGTATGATACACTGTAGCAGGTAGCTGTACCTACCGCAGCACCTTTCCATTTTTACCCTTTGTCTCCATTGCCACCTGTCGGTGACCCCTTGAGCATATAAAAGGAGGCCCATGTGCAACGTAGAGGGGGTTTTGGGGGGGAAAAAGAGAACACTCAGGCTCGGTCTCGTTAGCCGCTGGTGTGTACTGTAGCACTCCGCGCTCCCGAGCAAGAACTCAATACAAACCACAAAGCAGGAGTAGGGTTTTACGCATCCGTGCAGCCCGAACCTGGGTAAACTGCTCGTGTGCCTCGCCTCGATCTGCTCTTCGTGTGACCTCCGCCCCCGCCGAACCAAAAGGGACTCGGTCCGCCGGTCCCATAGGTGTTCGTGGATTAGTCCCTCGACAAGGATTCTGACAAATGGCTAGAGGCCATGAAATCCGAGATAGGATCCTTGTAGGAAAACCAAGTGTTAACTCTGGTGGACTTACCTGATGACTGAAAGGCCGTTTGGATCTTTAAGAAGAAGAAGGATGTTGATGGTAATGTTACCATCTATAAAGCTTGACTTGTCACAAAAGGGTTTCGGCAAGTTCAAGGGACTGACTACGATGAGACTTTCTCACCTGTAGCGATCCTAAAAGTCTAGTAGGGTTATGTTAGCAATTGCTGCAATTTTCAATTATGAGATCTGGCAGATGGATGTCAAAACGGCGTTCCTTAATGGTTTCCTTAAGGAAGAGTTGTATATGATGCAACCCGAAGGTTTTGTCAATCCTAAGGATGCTAATAAGGTATGCAAGCTCCAATGATCCATTTATGGACTGGTGCAAGCATCTTGAAGATGGAATATTCACTTTGATGAGGTTAACAAACCTTTTGAATTTATCCAGACTTATGGAGAAGCCTGTATTTACAAGAAAGTGAGTGGGAGCTCTGTAGAATTTCTAATATTATAGGTGGATGACATATTATTGATTGGAAATGATATAGAATTTCTGGAGAGCATAAAAGGTTGTTTGAACAAGAGTTTTTCAATGGAAGACCTGGGCGAGGCTGCTTACATATTGGGAATCAAGATTGATAGAGATAGATCAAGACTCCTGATATGACTTTCATAGAGCGCATACCTTGACAAGATTTTGAAGAAGTTCAAAATGGAACAGTTGAAGAAGGGGTTCTTACCTATGTTGCAAGGTATGAAGTTGAGTAAGATTCAAAGACCAACCATCGCAGAAGAAAGAGAAGGGATGAAAGTCATCTCCTATGCCTCAGCCATAGGCTCTATTATGTATGTTATGCTATGTACCAGACCTGATGTGTGCCTTGCCATAAGTTTGGCTGGGAGGTGACAGAGTGATCCATGAGTGGATCGCTGGACAACGGTAAAAAATATTATTAAGTATCTAAAGAGGACTAAGGAAATGTTTCTCGTTTATGGAGGTGAAGAAGAGATCGTCATAAATGGTTACGTCGATGCCAGCTTCGACACTGATCTGGATGACTCAGAGTCTCAACTGGATACATATTTATTTTGAATGGTGGAGCAGTCAGTTGGAGTAGCTCCAAGGAGAGTGTGGTAGCAACAACTACATGTGACATAGAGACTTTAAAAGTACATATGGATCTAAATGTGGCAGACCCATTGACTAAACCTCTTCCACAAGTAAAACATGATCAACACCAGAACTCGATGGATGTTAGATTCATAATTAACTATGTAAACTAGATTATTGACTCTAGTACAAGTGGGAGACTGTTGGAAATATGCCCTAGAGGCAAGACTAAAGATGTTATTATCGCATTTCCTTGTTCATGATAAATGTTTATTATCCATGCTATAATCATATTGACCGGAAGCTTAAATACATGTGTGGATACATAAACGAATACCGCGTCCCTAGTGAGGCTCTACTAGACTAGCTCATTGATTAAAGATGGTTAAGGTTTCCTAACCATAGACATGAGTTGTCATTTAATAACGGGATCACATCATTAGGAGAATGATGTAATGGACAGACCCAACCGTAAGCTTAGCATCTGATCGTGCCACTAAGTTTAATTTGCCATAACTTTCCTAATGTCAAGTATTTGTTCCTTAGACCATCATGCCGCTCCTGAATGCGGGAACAATACTTTGTGGGATATCAAACGTTAATTCATAACTGGGTGATCATAAAGGTGCTCTTCAAGTATCTCGGGAAGTATTTGTTGGGTTGCATGGATCGAGACTGGGATTTTTCGCTCCGTGTGACGGAGAGATATCTCTAGGCCCTCTCGGTAATACAACATCGTGAATATCTTGCAAGCATGTGACTAATGAGTTTAGTCACGGGAACTTGTATTACGGAACGAGTAAAGAGACTTGCCGATAATGATATTGAACTAGGTATGGAGATACCGACGATCGGATCTCGGGCAACTAACATATCGCCGGACAACGGGATTAACTGAATCCTCGACATCATGGTTAACTGATAAAGATCTTCATTGAATATGTGGGAGTCAATATGGGCATCCAGGTCCTGCTATTGATTATTCACCGGAGAGGTGTCTTGGTCATGTCTTCATGTTCTCGAACCCGTATGGTCACACACTTAACATTCGGTAATGCTAGGGTAGTATTGGGATATTAATAGTGGTAAGTTAGAAGGTAGTTCGGAGTCCAGGATGGGATCTGGGACATCACGAGGATCTCCTAAATGGTCTGAAGGTAAAGATTTATATATGAAAAGGGGTTTTCAGGGTTCCGGAAAAGTTCGTGAATTTACTAGCGGTGTACCGTGAAGGTTCTACAAGGTTCTAGAGTGAGACCCACCTGCATGAAGGGACCCACATGAACATGGGTGGTGGGTCAAGGCCCCACACCTTGGTCCAGGCACACCAAGATCCTCCCTAAAAGGAATATGATCATATCTAGAAGGGATAAGGTCAAGATCCCTAAAAAGGGGGGATTGCGATCTGTGGGGAAGGAAAGGAGGGATTTCCTTCCTCCCCCTTGGCCTTTGGCCCTAGGGGCTTGGAGCTCAAGCCACCAGCGCCCCCCCCCCCATGCCTATATAAAGGTGGGGAGGCGCTGGGGCAGTGGCCCTCCCACCCCTTGGCGCATATCCCTCCCGTTACTCCTCCTCCGCGTAGCGCTTGGCGAAGCCCTCTCGGTTTTTCGTTGTCGTCACCACCACCATGTTTTTGCACTGGCCTAGATCCCATCAACCTCTACCCTCCCTTGCAGCATCAAGAAGGCGGAGATGTCACCGAGCCATATGTGTGCACATCTCGGAGGTGTCGTCCGTCCGGCGCTGGATTGGATTGGATTGCGAAGGGAGTACGACTACACCAACCACGCTCTTTTGATCGTTAACACTTTTAGTCTACAAGGTATGTAGACACTCCCCTCTCATTGTTAGCATCTCCATAGAATAGATCTTTGGTGTTCTGTAGGATTTTTTCATGCAATGTTCGCCGTCAGTTTGGGTGGGCCAGTGTGGTCAGAAGCGGGTGTGGGTGCTGCCCGGATGCCCGCAAAGCCCCCCCCCCCCCACACACACACACATTTGTCTCTGGTTTGTGGGGTAAAGTGCGTCCGTACCGCCCTACGGACCGATATAGGCCCGTGTTGGATGGCAAAACACGTCCGAACCACGCGGTCCGGCGGACGATTGCGGTCGGTTTGAGGGTCGCCGTTGGAGATGCCCTAAAGCTTCATATGATGAAGGACTATGGCAGAATTGAGTGGGCTTACTTGTTGGACATTGCGCAAAAATTGGGTTTTGCAAATCAATGGGTCTCAATTGTCATGGACATTCTAAGCTCGGTTTCCTTCTCGATGATGTTCAATGGAAACTCAAAAAAATTAAACCCTCAAGAGGAATCCGCCAAGGAGAACCCCTTTCACCCTATCTCTTTCTTATTGGTAGCAGGGGCTTTCATGGCTCCATAAAGCTAATAACCAGTCATCACAACTCGGTGGCATCACAATGGCTCATATGGCATCACTGTTGAATCACTTACTTTTTATAGATGATAGCCTATTGTCCTTTAAAGTAAAGTAGAGAAGGTGCGGAAGAGGTATCACACTTGTTGTATATTACTGTGATGCTTTAGGTGAGATAATTAATAAAGATAAATCATTAGTTTTCTTTAGTAAAGGATGCCCTCGGAGTATCAGAGAGTAGGTGAAGGGTAGCCTCAGTTTCAATAATGACTCCAAATGCTTGGGCTCTCCCTTAGTTTTTGGTAGGCCGGGGGTGTTGGAGTCCTACGTGATTGGTGTCTGAACTCCCACAAAGCATCCCCTGATTTGGTTCCGGTTTGCAGAAAATCAAAAGTCAACTGGTCCATGGACTGATTCGGGACGCCGTTGGATGGCTTGCAGGATCTGAACCGCTTGATACAAAAGGATGCGAGAGGTTTGAGGGTCTGTGTTGGAGATGCAAGTCTTACAAGAAATTGTGATACTAATACTATTCTCTCTTGTACTATTGAAGTTTACTCATCTGCAACAGCAACCCGCAAATCTCCTCCTACATCCGTTCGCGGACAGGGGGGACCAGTCCGCGGACATGGATGCGGGAGGTCGACATCCAACTCTAGCCGCATACATTTCAAACTCTTTTTCAACAAACCGAATGAAATTCATGCAAACACGGCCGGATTTCATACAAACATGACGAATTTCATACAAACACGGCGGATTTAACTACATTTCAAACATTTGGAACAAAAAATGACCCACCCCTAAACCTATCCTATGGCGGCGGCGCCCGGCGTCCAAGCCCGTGTCATCCTCCTTCCGCCGTCTCCATGAGCACCGGCGATAAGATCGATGAAGTGAAGGTGTGGTCTCCGGCGAGAAATAGTAGAACATGAGAGACAGACTGGCCCACATGGGACACCAGGCCCCGCCGCCTCCCGTGGCCTACTCATCCTCGGAGGAGTCCGTGCCTTGTCTGTCGCTGGTGGACGTGAGGTCCACGAGGGGAATGGTGGCACCTTGGTTGTCGTCGCCCCACCGAACCGGCTGATGGTTCATCGACGACGCATAGGAGGCGCGGCTGGCGATGTTCTCCTCCGCGATCGCCTACAACTGCGCCTCCACAGCTGCCGCTTCCTGGCGAGCGGCGGCTTAAGCGTGGACGGCATCATAGATGTCACGCTGCTCCGCGACGAAATTTGGGTTCACCTCAGCCATGGCCGCCACAGCCTCCTCGCTCGCGCACTCGTCGTAGATCTGGCCTTCCGCCAGCCGGTGTTGCTCCAGGAGGAACAGGTTGTACCGATGTTCCTCTTACGCCTGCTGGAACACCGACAAAGGCGCCAGTGCAGGCTGCACCTCCACCATGGCGGCGTTGAACTGTGCATGCGCCTGCTCCATGGTGAAGCCGGCGTCCACAGGAGGTGCGGGAGCCGGGGCGGAGTCGCCGGAGCCAGTCTCCATCGTGGTGTCTTCCTCATCATCAAAGACCTCGGGTGAGCTGGCCGGCAAGCCGGCCTCGATCCGCCTGGCATGGCGGCTATGCCAAGCGGCGGCAAGGGCGGCCACCGCGTGCTTCATCTGCAGCGACAAAATATCCCACAATGCTTTCCCGCTGGCGGTCATGGCGGAATGCAGTGCAAGGGAGGAGGAGGATGTGGAGGGGCTTGTGGTGTGGTGTGAAGTTAGTCGGGTGTGACCGCCTTTATATAGCGGATTCCGATGAGGCAAGGCATCCGGAGGCATCAATGTGTGGCGTCCGAGTGGGTTTCTCGACCGACGAGCCTACTTAATGGCGGCAGACGGACGGACAGCTACATGGAATGGGTGTGGTAGATATCCATCTCGTCCCGTCCAATCACATGTCTCCGGCATTGAACAGGCACGGACAGCGCAGACGCGTTGCGAGCGGCGCCCTCGGCCGATCAGCCACTTCAATGACGGAGGCGTCTTCAATGGTAGAGTGGCATGAATGCGGGCAGCTGGAGCGGAGGGGGGGGGGGGAGCGCCCGCGTGAGGGTGGAGGGGTATTTGGTGAGCCAGGGCGGTCAGGAGCGAGCTTGGGATCAGTCCGAACTCCCCCAAATCTCTGCATGTTTGTCTCTGATTTGCGAGAGAAATGTGTCCAGACCGCCTCACACAGATCGGCATTAGATGGCTTCCGCGGATCGAACGGTTGGGAGAGACTTACGGTCCGGCTTGAAGGTGCCCTTATCTGGCCATCACCCAAGCCCATGACCCTGAATCCCGATAGGATCTAGCTCTACTGGATGTCACTGCCGTCGTCCAGCCTAGGGCGGCAGCACTGGAATAAACTTTTGTTCATCCAGGCCAGTAAAACGAGGAAGAACATACCCCATTTGCTAAATAAACAACAAATACTTTGGCTAATTCTGGGTGCCTGCCTGCTTTGTGGAAGGAATACGATCCTTAGCATAAACTAACGTGGATTGCTTGCTCAGGAGCGTCAGTTCCGCCTTAAATTTTCTTTTCCGCGATGGCGATTTGGCGTGCGCTTCAGCTGAAGAATCGCTAGTTTTCCAGGCAATTTCTTTACGAGATCTCCGCGCTTAAAGCGACGAGCTGTTTTTTATCGCCCAGTGGGATCCTGCCGCTGATCCGATTCAGAGCAGCCCAGACGGTGACACTCTTTATCCGAAATCATTAGCAGCCTCCCTGACGTGCACAATTTCAATTGCATTTCATCGAATTTTTCTGGTGTGGTTTCACCATCATGCCATGCTTTAGGCCAAAGGGGAGGAGAGAATATAATCATATATACCTACCTGGTTGCCGTCCTGGAGAGTTTTGGTTTTCGTCAGACGGTTCACGGCTGTGTGATGTGGCGGGCTAGCTGATCTTGCTTGTTTGTTGCGGTGCAGCTTTCAGTTCATGCCTCAAAAGATTGAGAGAAAACAATGCAGCTTTCAGTAGTTCATGGCCCTAAGCGCAAGTAAAATATGGATTATGGCCCTTGTTTTCCGCATGGCACTTGTGCTATTCAACTGCTGATGTCTTCGTTTTTAACTTCTGTGTCAACATCCAACAATGGTGTTCAAGCATTAGTTCATTAGCTGAACAGGTTAAGTAGCAAGCAATTTTGGCCCAGTGGCTTTCGGTTTTTTCATTTCATTTGATTATCCTTCGAGATCTCTTGTCCTTCTATGCTGAGCGATTGTTAATCTCAAAAGGAACAAAAAAGGTTGAGCAATTGATTGTTAATCCTCCCTCTGCTCATCTTCATCTTCGACAGCCGCGCCAGTGTGGGAGTCACCTTTTTCTGCTCTCAAGGTGTTCGACAAATTGCCCTGGGGTATTTTTTTTCCTTTTCTCGTTTTTTTGTCATTTACGGGCGTAATTGGTTATTGGACTTTTGCATTGTGTAGATGAAGAGGCGGTGGGAAACGTTTTTCGACGACTTCTCATTGGAAGAGGAAGAAGATGATGATGATCTCGAGTGGTAGTGCCCATGATCATTTGAGAGGGAGATGGGAGATGGGAGGGGACTGCAACGTGATTCTCAGTTCGGCTGCATTCGCATGAATAGAGTTGGGGAAAATGGTGGTGCCAAACTTTTCAATGTTTATTTTGTGCCGAACCCAGTGCATCCCGAGAAGCATTTTAGGCGGCAATTTTTGAGTAAGCAATGGAGAGGCATGATCCTTGGTTCCAGCCGAGAAAAAAACGCAATTGTTGGAGAAATCAGTGCAAGTGTTGTGTGAAGTGTACCGGGACTGTTCGAGTGATTGCATATGGAGTTGCGGCTCACTACATCAATGATTGAGATGGAGTTGCTTTTTTATCGCCTAATGACAAGCATTCGGTGGTGCCCTTTATGTGAAATCATTAGCAGCTTGATGTGCTCAATTCATTCTGTATTTTCGTCGAATTTTTCTGGTCTTGTTTCACCATCATGCCATGCTTTACTCCAAAGGGGAGAGAATATATCAAGCAAAAAATAGCGTGATATAGCGTTTCGAGGAATGCCTCACTAAATAAATAAGTGTACAGTGTCTCGCTAATAGCATATATTAGGGAACACATTATTTTGTCATAACACGCTATTTTTTCCATTGGAATATATACATAAGTCATACGTGGTTACCGTCTTGGAGAGTCTTGGTGTTCATCAGACAGTTGCGGTGTGGTGGGCTAGCTGAGCTGATCTAGCTTATATCTGTTGCATTGCAGCTTTCAGTCCATGACCCTAACCCTAAGCACGAGTAAAAAATTATGGAATATGGCCCCTGTTTTCTGCATTGCACTTGTGCTATTCAACTGCTAATATTTCTGTCTTAAACTACTGTGTCAACATCCACCAATGGTATTTAACCTTAGTTCATTAGCTTAGCAGGTTTAAGTAGCAAAGAATTTTGGCCCACCAGCTCTCAGTCCTCCTTTCATTTCATTATCCTTCGAGATATCTCGCCCTTCCATGTCGAGCAATTGTTAATCCGCAAAGAGAAAGGAAATGCCGAGCAATTGCTCACATGCACTACAAAGGATGAACAAATAAACAAGAGTGGCCCGTGTAGAAAGGTACTACTACTACTAATCCAATTCCAATGCGTGGAGCCTTATCGATCAGAATACCCTTGTTTACGCGCCATGTTTACGCGACTCAGACATGCATGAGACAGCCATTGATGGGAACAGAAAGCTCTGTGTGCCTCCATCCATTGTCTCCTTTGCTTTCAGTTCCATTTTGCTGCTCAAACAATGGAGTCCATGCTTGTTTCCCTGATGCTGCTTAGCTTTAAAGATGAGCATGATATTGGTATTATTATTTACTGAAAAGATGAGCTTGGTATTGGTATTGGCTACATACTTATCTTTTGAAAAGAATTAGTGTTCTTCGCAATTTCTTTACGGCATCCCCGCACTCAAAGCGACGGAGCAGGGTTGTTATTTTATCGCCGAGTGGGATCCTGCTGATCTGATTTAATGCAGCTAAGATGGTGACAAGCATATGCAGTGCTCTTTATGCGGCATCATTGGCAGCCTGATGTGGTGCGGATTTGCATTTTATTTAACTATTCTGGTCTAGTTTCAGCATCATGTGTTGCTTAAGCCAAGCTTTGAGAATATCTGCCCACCTTGCGTTGCAGTCTTGAGGAAGACTTGGTTTTTATCTGGCAGCTGTGATGTGGGCTAGCTGATCTTGTCTGTTGAATTGCAGCTTAGCACGAGTAAAATATGCCAATCCGGTCCCTGTTTTCTGCATTCCACTTGTGCTATTCAACTATACTATCTTTAAAAACTATGTCAATATCTAACAATGGTATGAAAGCACTTAGTTCATGTTCATCAGCTGAACCGGTTTAAGTAGTAAGTAACTTTGGCCCACTACCTTACTGTTCTTATTTATCTCATTACCCTTCTACGTTGAGCAATTGTTAACTTCAAAAGAAAGTTGGGCCACTAACTTCAAAATTTTCTTTCATTTCATTATCCCTCCATGCTGAGCAATACTTAAAATACTTAACAAAATTGCTGAGCAGTTAACTACATTGCCCATGTTGCCTCTCAAGGAACAGTGGAAACAAGAGTGGCCCTCACATACAAGCGTTCATGTGGAAAGGTGCTAATCCACTTCCAATGCGTGGAGCCACCGTATCAATCAGCATGCCCTTGTTTACGCGCCATGTTTCCCTGCATGCCTACCATGGCGGCTCGGACATGGACGAGACAGCCATTGATGGAAACAAAAAGCTCTGCGTGCCTCCTCCATTGTCCATGCTTGTTTCCTTGATTAGTTGATTGTGCTTAGCTTTAAACACGAGCATGATATTGGTATTTGCAACCACTAATACATATACTCATGTAGTGGGATTAAGTCGAGCAAGTTTTGTGTGTCGGCCACTGGAGCTCGGCCTCTCCTTGAAACAAGATGCTCTCCTCTAGTAGTGTATTGTTTTGCTTTCGAGCACATGCATGCATGGTGTATACTTATGTACGTAGGATCCAGATTAACTAATGGCATGAAATCAAAGTGTCAGAGAGGAATCAGGCTTCACTTGGCCCTGCCTATGATGCCCTTGTCAGGCTGCAGCTGCATGATGGTGGATTGATGGTATATTCATGTCTTGCTAGTAGGAGTAGTACAGTAGTATCTTTGATCGTACCTTCAAATGATTCTGTGAAAAGCGCGCGATCTTTGCTTTGGCCTGTCATATCTTCGTGCCACGGCGCTAAGATGAATTTACAGTCCGTAATCTCTGAAGAAATGCAGGCGGTGGGGAATGATATGGAGGTCATTTTCACACTCGTAAGACTTCCGGGGAAGGAACGACTGCTACGTGCCGACTGCAAATATATGAAATTATGCGCTTGACTTTGTGATCTCCTCTTAGGTCTCATTCTCTTATTTTTAAGCTGCAGCATATGCTTCTTGTCTTGCACTTGCACTAACCAAATACTGTCTACTGGTTACCATACTGCAAGGCAAAATTTAAGAGTCAGAAAAAGAATCTACCCGTACTAATCAGATGTGGTTTAGTGTAGTAATTCAGAGTCAGTTGATTTGAGCAACAGCATCGTGACACCAACACAAGTTTCAGCGCCACAAAATTTCCGGAATGCATCATTTCAGACACCATTGTACACATTCGACGTTCATCACGGCACCGACAGGGGCGACGATCATCCGCTGCAGATCTCGATGAGCTCGTCCAGGCCCTCGGACTCGGCGGCGACCTTGGAGGCCGCCGACGACGACAGGAACCGGAACCCGGCGTCGCTGGCGCTCTTCCGCACCGACGCCAGCTGCTGGGACTTCTTGCAGTAGGCGATGAGCCCCTGGATGGGGTTCTCGGCCTCCGAGCTCGCGCTGCTGCTCCTCCTCAGCGCCGGCGCCCCCGCCCCCGCGCCGCCGTCGGAGTCGCTCGAGCACCGGACCGACGACGAGGTGGAGGACTTGGACGAGGAGGATGTCGAGGAGCAGGACGAGGACGACGCTGGAGGCGCCGGCGCGGGGGACGTCTTGTTGGACGCCGAGTACCGGACGACGACGCTGGAGAAGGACCTCCGGTGCCCGGCGCGGCCGCCGCCGCCGCTGCTCTGCTCGGTGATGCACCTGTTGCTTCTCATGTGTCCGAACGGGTTCTTCCTCCACGCCCGGGGGTGGTGGCCATGGCCGGAGAGGTCCTTTCCGCCCAACCCGTGCTTGTCGTCGCCGCCGGCTCCCGCTTGCTTCCCGGCGAACATGGTCTTGAGGTAGGCCTTGGAGGCCTTGAGCTGGCGGCCGAGGTTGAGCTGCCGGACGAACCGGAGCCTCCGGGACCAGGGCTTCTTCTCGCCGCCGGCCGCCGATGCGGCGTCGTCGTCGTCGTCGGCGAGAGCCATGCCGGCCGCGTACTCCCGGAAGAACTCCTCCACGTTGAGCTCCCCGCTGACGAAGCACGAGTTGGCCGGCGACACGCCGCGGGAGCGCTCGCAGGGCGTGGCGGGGGCGGTGCTGACGGCGAGGCCGCCGAGCCGCGGGCCGGCCCTGCCCCGGACGGCGCCGTCGAGGAGGAGCTCCTCGACCATCTGGACACGCGGCGGCATGTGCAGCGGGAGCAGCTTGCCCTTGTAGAAGAGCTCGTCGGCCGGGGACGCCAGCGGCGGCTGCCCCGACCTGTCCAGCGGCGCGGACATGTGGAAGTGGAACTCGAACTCCCTCCCCGCCGCCGGGGGGCTCAGGTCCATGTCGATGTACTCCTCCTCCATCCCATCCCCGTAGACCTCCTCCCCTCGCCTGCTCGCCATCGTTGTAGTAACCTCACTGGTGTCTTTGCCTCGCTTCGCTGCGCTGCTTCTCGACGCTCGCTGGGACGGACGGGCAGAAATGGCAGTGGCAACCATGGGCGGGGGCGCTCTTATACCCGAGCTTTGTCCCGGGGGAGGTGGGGGCTACCCAGCAAGCTAAACTACCATTGCTGTCCGCATGATCTGAGTCTTGTTTGCATCCTGCGCGTACGTCCCGCTGGTGCTTTGTTTGCTCACTGTCTGTCTCGCTCTAGCGAGCACGCACTGCTCGGACTCTGGCTTTATTCGTGTCGTGCTGCCCCCCCTCCACGTCCATGCGTTGCGTTGCTCTTTTCCCTCGAGGGAAAATCGGCTTTGGCGGTCGGACAAGTACCGCCACTAGCGACTGATTACTCGATTAGGGCTCCTCTTTTCTTTTGCTTTCGCCTTCCGCCCGCCCCTCTCTCCGCTCCTCCACGCTTCTCTTCTTTACATGCATGGCTATCGGGCTATCTATCCTAGTCCATCTAGCCATCTTGTACCAGTCGAGGCTAAATTTCGTGTTTTGACCCTTTTCGCATAGAAATTCAGGATCTGACCCCTGTTGGAAAAAAATTCGGGATCTGATCCTTTTTCCTACCGCAAGTGGTTCTGACGGTAGGGTTAGACAGCCTACCGCAAGTGGTTCTGGCGGTAGGGTTAGACAGCCTACCGTCAGAACCTGCGGCGGTAAGATACTTATCCACGTCAACAGCATTAACGGTCTCCGTCCCACCCTACCGCCGCTGGTCCTGGCGGTAGGCTGTCCGACCCTACCGCCATGGACCCTGGCGGTAGGGTTTTAGGGCAGTTATAAGCCGTGGGACGCCCCACCCCTCCCCCTTCTCCCCCCCAACCAGCCGCCCTAAGAACAGAGGAATTCTTCCTCTCGCCCCCTCTCTCATCTCCTCCACTCCCCCCTCTGATCTTCGTCGTTTGTTCACCGTTTTTGCGGATCGAGATGGCCCCGAAGAAGGCAAAGTAAGCTCCTTCGATCCCTTCAATTAGTTTTAGTCAAATAGCTTCCGATTCGTCGCATTATTTGATTCAAATCACTCCCCTTTTTGCACTAGATTTAATTATTTTGAACCCTAGGATTGATTTAGGTTGATTCTAGATGTTATAGTGTTAGATATGAACTCTAGTCACTAGTTGGTATGGTTATGTGAAGATGACCCCTAGTTCATATTATTTTTGGAGGGGTTTTTTTGGTATGATGCATGTTGGAGGAACTTATTGTGATATGATGATGCATGTTGATATGCTATGATGCAAGTAGTGGATATAGTTGGAGAACAAATGTTGAACCCTCAAGATGAACCTAGTTCATAATTTTTTGTGTTAAATTTTTTTATGATATGATGAATATTGGAGATATGATGCATGTTGGATGTGGTTGGAGAAATATGATATGGTATGATGCATTTGACCACATGATGAACCCTAGGTTTAGATTTTTTTTTCAAGGTGATTAACCATTGTGTGATGAATCTATATGTTTAGGTACGAAAGCTTGGAGCAAGCACCGCCGACTCCATCACCGCCTGCTCCTCCCACTCCTCTCCAGCACATTCCGTTAGAGATGCCGCTCCCGTACATGTACGAGACCTTCCCTGAGCTGCTACAGCCGGTGGGATCTGTCTCAGATGAGGTCCTAGAGGCCACGAGGGCAAAGCGGTGGCACGAGAGGGTAGAGCGGATCCTTGACGATGTCATGGCTTGGTTGCAGAGCGTGAAGGAGTGGAAGGAAGTGAAGGCAAAGATGGAGGCAGATCCAAGTATCTGCCGTGTCCGTCGGGAAGCATGCATTGAAGTTGCGCAGAATTACGCCAACTATCTCCTGAGCAATTTGGGCCGGAGAATCTACTTCGAGAGCAATGCAGAGGAGAGAGCCAGGATGCCGCCCCCAAGTGCATCTGCATTCGATATCATCAACTGGGGAAGGGCGGAGGCGAAAACTCCAGCGGGCAGGGCAAGGTGAGAGTGCTTGAATGGTCGGATGTCGACCAGCGTTCCTGAAGGAAATATGCCCTAGAGGCAATAATAAAGTTATTATTTATTTCCTTATATCATGATAAATGTTTATTATTCATGCTAGAATTGTATTAACCGGAAACATAATACATGTGTGAATACATAGACAAAAACAGAGAGTCACTAGTATGCCTCTACTTGACTAGCTCGTTAATCAAAGATGGTTATGTTTCCTAACCATAGACATGAGTTGTCATTTGATTAACGGGATCACATCATTAGGAGAATGATGTGATTGACTTGACCCATTCCGTTAGCTTAGCACTTGATCGTTTAGTTTGTTGCTATTGCTTTCTTCATAACTTATACAAGTTCCTATGACTATGAGATTATGCAACTCCCTTTTACCGGAGGAACACTTTGTGTGCTACCAAACGTCACAACGTAACTGGTTATTATAAAGGTGCTCTACAGGTGTCTCCGAAGGTACTTGTTGGGTTGACGTATTTCGAGATTAGGATTTGTCACTCCGATTGTCGGAGAGGTATCTCTGGGCCTTCTCGGTAATGCACATCACTCAAGCCTTGCAAGCATTGCAACTAATAAGTTAGTTGCAGGATGATGTATTACGGAACGAGTAAATAGACTTGCCGGTAACGAGATTGAACTAGGTATTGAGATACCGACGATCGAATCTCGGGCAAGTAACATACCGATGACAAAGGGAACAACGTATGTTGTTATGCGGTCTGACCGATAAAGATCTTCGTAGAATATGTAGGAGCCAATATGAGCATCCAGGTTCCTATATTGGTTATTGACCGGAGACGTGTCTCGGTCATGTCTACATAGTTCTCGAACCCGTAGGGTCCGCATGCTTAAAGTTCGGTGACGATCGTAATTAGGTTTTTTTGTGTTTTGATGTATCGAAGGTTGTTCGGAGTCCCGGATGTGATCACGGACATGACGAGGAGTCTCGAAATGGTCGAGACATTAAGATTGATATATTGGAAGCCTATATTTGGATATCGGAAACGTTCCGGGTTATTGGGCCTACATGGGCCATAAGGGAGAAGAGGAGGGCCAGCCAGGGCAGGCCGCGCGCCCCCTCCCCCCTCCTAGTCCGAATAGGACAAGGAAGGGGGGGCGGCGCCCCCCTTTCCTCTTTCTCCCTTCCTCCTTCCTTTTCCAACAAGGCAAGAGGGAGGAGTCCTACTCCCGGTTGGAGTAGGACTCCTCCAGGCGCACCCATAGGGCCGGCCGCACCTTCCCCTCTCCCTCCTTTATATACTGAGGCAAGGGGCACCCCATGACACACAAGTTGATTCTCGTGATCATTCCTTAGCCGTGTGCGGTGCCCCCTTCCACCATATTCCACCTCGGTCATATCGTAGCGGTGCTTAGGCGAAGCCCTGCGCCAGTAGAACATCATCACCGTCATCACGCCCTCGTGCTGACGAAATTCTCCCTCAATGTTTTGCTGGATCGGAACTCGAGGGACGTCACCGAGTTGAACGTGTGCAGAACTCGGAGGTGTCATACGTTCGGTACTTGGATTGGTCGGATCGGGAAGACATACGACTACTTCCTCTACGTTGTGTCAACACTTCCGTTGTCGGTCTATGAGGGTACGTAGACAACACTCTCCCCTCTCGTTGCTATGCATCACCATGATCTTGCGTGTGCGTAGGAATTTTTTTGAAATTACTACGTTCCCCAACAGTGGCATCCGAGCCTAGGTTTTATGCGTTGATGTTGTGCACGAGTAGAACACAAGTGAGTTGTGGGCGATATAAGTCATACTGCTTACTAGCATGTCATACTTTGGTTCGGCGGTATTGTTGGATGAAGCGGCCCGGACCGACATTACGCGTACGCTTACGCAAGACTGGTTCTACCGACGTGCTTTGCACACAGGTGGCTGGCGGGTGTCAGTTTCTCCAACTTTAGTTGAACCAAGTGTGGCTATGCCCAGTCCTTGGGAAGGTTAAAACAGCACCAACTTGACAAACTATCATTGTGGTTTTGATGCGTATGTAAGAACGGTTCTTGCTAAGCCCGTAGCAGCCACGTAAAACTTTCTCTAACTTGTTTTTGCAGGGCATGTTGTGATGTGATATGGTCAAGACATGATGCTAAATTTTATTGTATGAGATGATCATGTTTTGTAACCGAGTTATCGGCAACTGGCAGGAGCCATATGGTTGTCGCTTTATTGTATGCAATGCAATTGCGCTGTAATGCTTTACTTTATCACTAAGCGGTAGTGA
Source organism: Triticum aestivum (assembly GCF_018294505.1). NCBI lineage: Eukaryota > Viridiplantae > Streptophyta > Magnoliopsida > Poales > Poaceae > Triticum > Triticum aestivum. The sequence continues at coordinate 485,892,007 of NC_057794.1, forward strand.
TAGTCGTGGAAGCATAAGATTGGCGAGACGACAAGGATGCTACGATGGTGATCAAGGTGTCGCGCCGGTGACGATGGTGATCATGAAGGTGCTTCGGAGATGGAGATCACAAGCACAAGATGATGATGGCCATATCATATCACTTATATTGATTACATGTGATGTTTATCTTTTATGCATCTTATCTTGCTTTGATTGACGGTAGCATTATAAGATGATCCCCCACTAAATTATCAAAGTATAAGTGTTCTCCCTGAGTATGCACCGTTGCGAAAGTTCTTCGTGCTGAGACACCACGTGATGATCGGGTGTGATAGGCTCTACGTTCAAATACAACGGGTGCAAAACAGTTGCACACGCGGAATACTCAGGTTTAACTTGATGAGCCTAGCATATAACAGATATGGCCTCGAAACACGGAGACCGAAAGTCGAACGTGAATCATATAGTAGATATGATCAACATATTGATGTTCACCATTGATACTACTCCATCTCACGTGATGACCGGACATGGTTTAGTTGATTTTGATCACGTGATCACTTAGAGGATTAGAGGGATATCTTTCTAAGTGGGAGTTCTTAAGTAATATGATTAATTGAACTTAAATTTATCATGAACTTAGTACCTGATAGTATCTTGCTTGTCTATGTTTGATTGTAGATAGATGGCTCGTGCTGTTGTTCCGTTGAATTTTAATACGTTCCTTGAGAAAGCAAAGTTGAAAGATGATGGTAGCAATTACACGGACTGGGTCCGTAACTTGAGGATTATCCTCATTGCTGCACAGAAGAATTACGTCCTGGAAGCACCGCTAAGTGCCAAGCCTGCTGCAGGAGCGACACCAGATGTTATGAACGTCTGGCAGAGCAAAGCTGATGACTACTCGATAGTTCAGTGTGCCATGATTTACAGCTTAGAACTGGGTCTTCAACGACGTTTTGAATGTCATGGAGCATATGAGATGTTCCAGGAGTTGAAGTTAATATTTCAAGCAAATGCCCGGATTGAGAGATACGAAGTCTCCAATAAGTTCTATAGCTGCAAGATGGAGGAGAATAGTTCTGTCAGTGAACATATACTCAAAATGTCTGGGTATCATAATCACTTGACTCAACTGGGGGTTAATCTTCCTGTTGATAGTGTCATTGACAGAGTTCTTCAATCACTGCCACCAAGCTACAAAAGCTTCATGATGAACTATAATATGCAAGGGATGAATAAAACTATTCCTGAGCTCTTCGCGATGCTAAAAGCCACGGAGGTAGAAATCAAGAAGGAGCATCAAGTGTTGATGGTCAATAAGACCACCAGTTTTAAGAAAAAGGGCAAAGGGAAGAAGAAAGGGAACTTCAAGAAGAACAGCAAACAAGTTGCTGCTTAGGAGAAGAAACCCAAGTCTGAACCTAATCCTGAGACTGAGTGCTTCTACTACAAGCAGACTGGTCACTAGAAGCAGAACTGCCCCAAGTATTTGGCGGATAAGAAGGATGGCAAAGTGAACAAAGGTATATGTGATATACATGTTATTGATGTATACCTTACTAATGCTCACAGTAGCACCTGGGTATTTGATACTGGTTCTGTTGCTAACATTTGCAACTCGAAACAAGGGCTACGGATTAAGCGAAGATTGGCTAAGGACGAGGTGACGATGCGCGTGGGGAATGGTTCCCAAGTCGATGTGATCGCGGTCGACACGCTACCTCTACATCTACCTTCGGGGTTAGTATTAGACCTAAATAATTGTTATTTGGTGCCAGCGTTAAGCATGAACATTATATCTGGATCTTGTTTGATGCGAGACGGTTATTCATTTAAATCAGAGAATAATGTTTGTTCTATTTATATGAGTAATATCTTTTATGGTCATGCACCCTTGAAGAGTGGTCTATTTTTGATGAATCTCGATAGTAGTGATACACATATTCATAATGTTGAAATCAAAAGATGCAGAGTTGATAATGATAGTGCAACTTATTTGTGGCACTGCCGTTTAGGTCATATCAGTGTAAAGCGCATGAAGAAACTCCATACTGATGGACTTTTGGAACTACTTGATTATGAATCACTTGGTACTTGCGAACCGTGCCTCATGGGTAAGATGACTAAAACGCCGTTCTCCGGTACTATAGAGAGAGCAACGGATTTGTTGGAAATCATACATACAAATGTACGTGGTCCAATGAATGTTGAGGCTCGTGGCGGATATCGTTATTTTCTCACCTTCACAGATGATTTAAGCAGATATGGGTATATCTACTTAATGAAACATAAGTCTGAACATTTGAAAAGTTCAAAGAATTTCAGAGTGAAGTTGAAAATCATCGTAACAAGAAAATAAAGTTTCTACGATCTGATCGTGAAGGAGAATATTTGAGTTACGAGTTTGGTCTACATTTGAAACAATGCGGAATAGTTTCGCAACTCACGCCACCCGGAACACCATAGTGTAATGGTGTGTCCGAACGTCGTAATCGTACTTTATTAGATATGGTGCGATCTATGATGTCGCTTACTGATTTACCGTTATCATTTTGGTGTTATGCTTTAGAGACGGTTGCATTCACGTTAAATAGGACACCATCGAAATCCGTTGAGACGACGCCTTATGAACTGTGGTTTGGCAAGAAACCAAAGTTGTCATTTCTAAAAGTTTGGGGCTGCGATGCTTATGTGAAAAAACTTCAACCTGATAAGCTCGAACCCAAATCAGAGAAATGTGTCTTCATAGGATACCCAAAGGAGACTGTTGGGTACACCTTCTATCACAGATCCGAGGGCAAAACTTTTGTTGCTAAATTTGGAGTTTTTCTAGAGAAGAAGTTTCTCTCGAAAGAAGTGAGTGGGAGAAAAGTAGAACTTGATGAGGTAACTGTACCTGCTCCCTTATTGGAAAGTAGTACATCACAGAAACCGGTTTCTGTGACACCTACACCAATTCGTGATAAAGCTAATGATAATGATCATGAAACTTCAGATCAAGTTACTACCGAACCTCGTAGATCAACCAGAGTAAGATCCGCACCAGAGTGGTGCGGTAATCCTATTCTGGAAGTCATGCTACTAGATCATGATGAACCTACAAACTATGAAGAAGCGATGGTGAGCCCAGATTCCGCAAAATGACTAGAAGCCATGAAATCTGAGATGGGATCCATGTATGAGAACAAAGTGTGGACTTTGGTTGACTTGCTCGTTGATCAGCAAGCAATTGAGAATAAATGGATCTTCAAGAAGAAGACTGACGCTGACGGTAATGTTACTGTCTACAAAGCTCGACTTGTTGCAAAAGGTTTTCGACAAGTTCAAGGGATTGACTACGATGAGACCTTCTCACCCGTAGCGATGCTTAAATCTGTCCTAATCATGTTAGCAATTGCTGCATTTTATGATTATGAAATTTGGCAAATGGATGTCAAAACTGCATTCCTGAATGGATTTCTGGAAGAAGAGTTGTATATGATGCAACCAGAAGGTTTTGTCGATCCAAAGGGAGCTAACAAAGTGTGCAAGCTCCAGCGATCCATTTATGGACTGGTGCAAGCCTCTCGGAGTTGGAATAAACGCTTTGATAGTGTGATCAAAGCATTTGGTTTTGTACAGACTTTTGGAGAAGTCTGTATTTACAAGAAAGTGAGTGGGAGCTCTGTAGCATTTCTGATATTATATGTGGATGACATATTATTGATTGGAAATGATATAGAATTTCTGGATAGCATAAAGGGATACTCGGTGAAGCTGCTTACATATTGGGCATTAAGATCTATAGAGATAGATCAAGACGCTTAATTGGACTTTCACAAAGCACATACCTTGACAAGGTTTTGAAGAAGTTCAAAATGGATCAAGCAAAGAAAGGGTTCTTGCCTGTGTTACAAGGTGTGAAGTTGAGTAAGACTCAATGTCCGATCACCGCAGAAGATAGAGAGAAAATGAAAGATGTTCCCTATGCTTCAGCCATAGGCTCTATCATGTATGCAATGCTGTGTACCAGACCTGATGTGTGCCTTGCTGTAAGTCTAGCAGGGAGGTACCAAAGTAATCCAGGAGTGGATCATTGGACAGCGGTCAAGAACATCCTAAAATACCTGAAAAGGACTAAGGATATGTTTCTCGTATATGGAGGTGACAAAGAGCTCATCGTAAATGGTTACGTTGATGCAAGCTTTGACACTGATCCGGACGATTCTAAATCGCAAACCGGATACGTGTTTTTACTGAATGGTGGAGCTGCCAGTTGGTGCAGTTCTAAACAAAGCGTCGTGGCGGGATCTACATGTGAAGCGGAGTACATAGCTGCTTCGGAAGCAGCAAATGAAGGAGTCTGGATGAAGGAGTTCATATCCGATCTAGGTGTCATACCTAGTGCATCGGGTCCAATGAAAATATTTTGTGACAATACTGGTGCAATTGCCTTGGCGAAGGAATCCAGATTTCACAAGAGAACCAAACACATCAAGAGACGCTTCAATTCCATTCGGGATTTAGTCCAAGTGGGAGACATAGAAATTTGCAAGATACATACGGATCGGAATGTTGCAGACCCGCTGACTAAGCCTCTTGCACGAGCAAAACATGATCAGCACCAAGGCTCCATGGGTGTTAGAATCATTACTATGGAATCTAGATTATTGACTCTAGTGCAAGTGGGAGACTGAACGAAATATGCCCTAGAGGCAATAATAAAGTTATTATTTATTTCCTTATATCATGATAAATGTTTATTATTCATGCTAGAATTGTATTAACCGGAAACATAATACATGTGTGAATACATAGACAAAAACACAAAGTCACTAGTATGCCTCTACTTGACTAGCTCGTTAATCAAAGATGGTTATGTTTCCTAACCATAGCAATGAGTTGTCATTTGATTAACGGGATCACATCATTAGGAGAATGATGTGATTGACTTGATGTTGGAAATATGCCCTAGAGGCAATAATAAAAGCATTATTATTATATTTCCTTGTTCATGATAATTGTCTTTATTCATGCTATAATTGTGTTATCCGGAAATCGTAATACATGTGTGAATAACAGACACCGACATGTCCCTAGTGAGCCTCTAGTTGACTAGCTCGTTGATCAACAGATAGTCATGGTTTCCTGACTATGGACACTGGATGTCATTGATAACGAGATCACATCATTGGGAGAATGATGTGATGGACAAGACCCAATCCTAAACATAGCACAAGATCGTATAGTTCGTTTGCTAGAGTTTTCCAATGTCAAGTATCTTTTCCTTAGACCATGAGATCGTGTAACTCCCGGATACCGTAGGAGTGCTTTGGGTATGCCAAACGTCACAACGTAACTGGGTGACTATAAAGGTAGACTACGAGTATCTCCGAAAGTGTCTGTTGGGTGACATGGATCAAGACTGGGATTTGTCACTCCGTATGACGGAGAGGTATCACTGGGCCCACTCGGTAATGCATCATCATAATGAGCTCAGAGTGACCAAGTGTCTGGTCATGGGATCATGCATTACGGTACGAGTAAAGTGACTTGCCGGTAACGAGATTGAACGAGGTATTGGGATACCGACGATCGAATCTCGGGCAAGTAACATATCGATAGACAAAGGGAATAGCGTACGGGATTGATTAAATCCTCGACATCGTGGTTCATCCGATGAGATCATCGTGGAGCATGTGGGAGCCAACATGGGTATCCAGATCCCGCTGTTGGTTATTGACCGGAGAGTCGTCTCGGTCATGTCTGCTTGTCTCCCGAACCCGTAGGGTCTACACACTTAAGGTTCGGTGACGCTAGGGTTATGAAGATATGTATATGCAGTAACCCGAATGTTGTTCGGAGTCCCGGATGAGATCCCGGACGTCACGAGGAGTTCCGGAATGGTCCGGAGGTAAAGAATTATATATAGGAAGTGCTATTTCGGGCATCGGGACAAGTTTCGGGGTTATCGGTATTGTACCGGGACCACCGGAAGGGTTCCGGGGGTCCACCGGGTGGGGCCACCTGTCCCGGGGGGCCACATGGGCTGTAGGGGGTGCGCCTTGGCCTAGATGGGCCAAGGGCACCAGCCCCTATAGGCCCATGCGCCTAGGGTTTCCACCATGGAAGAGTCCATGTGGTGGAAGGCACCCCTAGGTGCCTTGGGGGGGAGGGAAACCTCCCCTTGGCCGCCGCCCCCCCTAGTAGATTCCATCTACTAGGGCCGGCGCCCCCCCTGGCACCCCTATATATAGTGGGGGGAGAGGAGGGATTTTACACCAGCCCCTGGCGCCTCCACCTCCCCCGTTACGTCTCTCCCTCGTAGTCTCGGCGAAGCCCTACTGCTGTGACGCCCTGCATCCACCACCACGCCGTCGTGCTGCTGGATCTTCATCAACCTCTCCTTCCCCCTTGCTGGATCAAGAAGGAGGAGACGTCTCCTGTCCCGTACGTGTGTTGAACGCGGAGGTGCCGTCCGTTCGGCGCTGGTCATCGGTGATTTGGATCACGTCGAGTACGACTACATCATCACCGTTCTTTTGAACGCTTCCGCTCGCGATCTACAAAGGTATGTAGATGCATCCAATGACTCGTTGCTAGATGAACTCCTAGATGATCTTGGTGAAACGAGTAGGAAAATTTTTGTTTTCTGCAACGTTCCCCAACAGTGGCATCATGAGCTAGGTCTATGCGTAGTTCTTCTTGCGCGAGTAGAACACAATTTGTTGTGGGCGTAGATTTGTCAACTTTCTTGCCGTTACTAGTCCTTTCTTGCTTCAGCGGTATTGTGGGATGAAGCGGCCCGGACCAACCTTACACGTACGCTTACGTGAGACCGGTTCCACCGACTAAGATGCACTAGTTGCATAAGGTGGCTGGCGGGTGTCTGTCTCTCCTACTTTAGTTGGAGCGGAATCGATGAATAGGGTCCTTAAGAAGGGTAAATAGAAGTTGACAAATCACGTTGTGGCTTTAACGTAGGTAAGAAAACGTTCTTGCTAGAACCCTAATTCAGCCACGTAAAACTTGCAACAACAATTAGAGGACGTCTAACTTGTTTTTGCAGCAAGTGGTTTGTGATATGATATGGCCAAAGTTGTGATGAATGATGAATGATCTATATGTGATGTATGAGATGTTCATGCTATTGTAATAGGATTCACGACTTGCATGTCGATGAGTATGACAACCGGCAGGAGCCATAGGAGTTGTCTTTATTCTTTTATATGACCTGCGTGTCATCGAGAAACGCCATGTAAATTACTTTACTTTATTGCTAAACGCGTTAGCCATAGTAGTAGAAGTAATAGTTGGCGAGCAACTTCATGGAGACACGATGATGGAGATCATGATGATGGAGATCATGGTGTCAAGCCGGTGACAAGATGATCATGGAGCCCCAAGATGGAGATCAAAGGAGCTATGTGATATTGGCCATATCATGTCACGTTTATTATTTGATTGCATGTGATGTTTATCATGTTTTGCATCTTGTTTACTTAGAACGACGGTAGTAAATAAGGTGATCCCTCATACTAATTTCAAGAAGTGTTCCCCTAACTGTGCACCGTTGCGACAGTTCGCTGTTTCAAAACACCACGTGATGATCGGGTGTTTTATTCAGACGTTCACATACAACGGGTGTAAGACAGATTTACACATGCAAACACTTAGGTTGACTTGACGAGCCTAGCATGTACAGACATGGCCTCGGAACACGGAAGACCGAAAGGTCGAGCATGAGTCGTATAGAAGATACGATCAACATGAAGATGTTCACCGATGTTGACTAGTCCGTCTCACGTGATGATCGGACACGGTCTAGTTTAACTCGGATCATGTAATACTTAGATGACTAGAGGGATGTCTAATCTAAGTGGGAGTTCATTAATAATTTGATTAGTTGAACTTAATTATCATGAACTTAGTCTAAATATTTTACAATATGTCTTGTAGATTAAATGGCCAACGTAGTCCTCAACTTCAACGCGTTCCTAGAGAAAACCAAGCTGAAAGACGATGGCAGCAACTATACGGACTGGGTCCGGAACCTGAGGATCATCCTCATAGCTGCCAAGAAAGATTATGTCCTACAAGCACCGCTTGGTGACGCACCCGTTCTCCCTGCAGAACAAGATGTTATGAACGCTTGGCAGGCACGTTTCGATGACTACTCCCTCGTTCAGTGCGGCATGCTTTACAGCCTAGAGCCGGGGCTCCAAAAGCGTTTTGAGAGACATGAAGCATATGAGATGTTCGAAGAGCTGAAAATGGTTTTCCAAGCTCATGCCCGGGTCGAGAGATATGAAGTCTCCGACAAATTCTTCAGCTGTAAGATGGAGGAAAACAGTTCTGTCAGTGAGCACATACTCACTATGTCTGGGTTGCATAACCGCTTGACTCAGCTGGGAGTTAATCTCCCGGATGATGCGGTCATTGACAGAATCCTCCAGTCGCTTCCACCAAGCTACAAGAGCTTTGTGATGAACTTCAATATGCAGGGGATGGAAAAGACCATTCCTGAAGTATTTGCTATGCTGAAATCAGCAGAGGTAGAAGTCAGGAAGGAACATCAAGTGTTGATGGTCAATAAAACCACTAAGTTCAAGACAGGCAAGGGTAAAAAGAACTTCAAGAAGGACGGCAAGGAGGTTGCCGCGCCCGGCAAGCAAGCTGCCGGGAAGAAGCCAAAGAATGGACCCAAGCCCGAGACTGAGTGTTTTTATTGCAAGGGAAGCGGTCACTGGAAGCGGAACTGCCCTAAGTACTTAGCGGATAAGAAGGCCGGCAAAACAAAAGGTATATGTGATATACATGTAATTGATGTGTACCTTACTAGTCCCGTAGTAGCTCCTGGGTATTTGATACCGGTGCAGTTGCTCACATTTGTAACTCAAAGCAGGGGCTGCGGAATAAGCGGAAACTGGCAAAGGACGAGGTGACGATGCGCGTCGGGAATGGTTCCAAGGTCAATGTGATTGCCGTCGGCACGCTACCTCTGCATCTCCCTTCGGGATTAGTTTTAAACCTTAATAATTGTTATTTAGTGCCAGCTTTGAGCATGAACATTGTATCAGGATCTCGTTTAATTCGAGATGGCTACTCTTTTAAATCTAAGAATAATGGTTGTTCCATTTTTATGAGAGATATGTTTTATGGTCATGCTCCTATGGTGAATGGTTTGTTCTTTATGAATCTCGAACGTGATGCTACACATGTTCATAATGTGAGTACCAAAAGAAGTAAGGTTGATAATGATAGTCCCACATACCTGTGGCACTGCCGCCTTGGTCACATAGGTGTCAAACGCATGAAGAAGCTCCATGCTGATGGACTTTTAGAGTCTCTTGATTATGAATCATTTGACACATGCGAACCATGCCTTATGGGTAAAATGACCAAGACTCCGTTCTCAGGAACAATGGAGCGAGCAACCGACTTATTGGAAATCATACATACTGATGTGTGCGGTCCAATGAGTGTTGAGGCTCGCGGTGGCTATCGTTATGTTCTCACCCTCACTGATGATTTAAGTAGGTATGGGTATATCTACTTAATGAAACACAAGTCTGAAACCTTTGAAAAGTTCAAGGAATTTCAGAGTGAGGTTGAAAATCAACGTGACAGGAAAATCAAGTTTCTACGATCAGATCGTGGAGGAGAATACTTGAGTCACGAGTTTGGGGCACACTTAAGAAAATGTGGAATAGTTTCACAACTCACGCCGCCTGGAATACCTCAGCGTAATGGTGTGTCCGAACGTCGTAATCGCACTCTGTTAGATATGGTGCGATCTATGATGTCTCTTACCGATTTACCGCTTTCTTTTTGGGGCTATGCTTTAGAGACTGCCGCATTCACTTTAAATAGGGCTCCGTCGAAATCCGTTGAGACGACACCGTATGAATTATGGTTTGGGAAGAAACCTAAGCTGTCGTTTCTAAAAGTTTGGGGATGCGATGCTTATGTCAAGAAACTTCAACCTGAAAAGCTCGAACCCAAGTCGGAAAAATGCGTCTTCATAGGATACCCAAAAGAAACTATTGGGTACACCTTCTACCTCAGATCCGAAGGCAAGATCTTTGTTGCCAAGAATGGGTCCTTTCTGGAGAAAGAGTTTCTCTCGAAAGAAGTAAGTGGGAGGAAAGTAGAGCTTGATGAAGTATTACCTCTTGAACCGGAAAATGGCGCAACTCAAGAAAATGTTCCTGAGGTGCCTGCACCGACTAGAGAGGAAGTTAATGACAATGATCAAGATACTTCTGATCAAGCCCCTACTGAAATTCGAAGGTCCACAAGGACACGTTCCGCACCAGAGTGGTACGGCAACCCTGTCTTGGAAATCATGCTGTTAGACAACGGTGAACCTTTGAACTATGAAGAAGCGATGGCGGGCCCGGATTCCGACAAATGGTTGGAAGCCATGAAATCTGAGATAGGATCCATGTATGAAAACAAAGTATGGACTTTGACTGACTTGCCCGTTGAGCGGCGAGCCATAGAAAATAAATGGATCTTTAAGAAGAAGACAGACGCGGATGGTAATGTGACCATCTATAAAGCTCGGCTTGTCGCTAAGGGTTATCGACAAGTTCAAGGGGTTGACTACGATGAGACTTTCTCGCCGGTAGCGAAGCTGAAGTCCGTCCGAATCATGTTAGCAATTGTCGCATTCTATGATTACGAAATATGGCAAATGGACGTCAAAATGGCATTCCTTAATGGTTTCCTTAAGGAAGAATTGTATATGATGCAGCCGGAAGGTTTTGTCGATCCTAAGAATGCTGACAAAGTGTGCAAGCTCCAATGCTCGATTTATGGGCTGGTGCAAGCATCTCGGAGTTGGAACATTCGCTTTGATGAGATGATCAAAGCGTTTGGGTTTACACAGACTTATGGAGAAGCCTGCGTTTACAAGAAAGTGAGTGGGAGCTCTGTAGCATTTCTCATATTATATGTAGATGACATACTTTTGATGGGAAATGATATAGAACTCTTGGACAGCATCAAGGCCTACTTGGATAAAAGTTTTTCAATGAAGGACCTTGGAGAAGCTGCTTATATATTAGGCATCAAAATCTATAGAGATAGATCAAGACGCCTCATAGGTCTTTCACAAAGCACATACCTTGATAAGATATTGAAGAAGTTCAATATGGATCAATCCAAGAAGGGGTTCTTGCCTGTGTTACAAGGTATGAAATTGAGCTCAGCTCAATGTCCGACCACGGCAGAAGATATAGAAGAGATGAGCGTCATCCCCTATGCCTCAGCCATAGGTTCTATTATGTATGCCATGCTGTGTACCAGACCTGATGTTAACCTTGCCGTCAGTTTGGTAGGAAGGTACCAAAGTAATCCCGGCAAGGAACACTGGACAGCGGTCAAGAATATCCTGAAGTACCTGAAAAGGACTAAGGAAATGTTTCTCGTTTATGGAGGTGACGAAGAGCTCGTCGTAAAGGGTTACGTCGACGCTAGCTTCGACACAGATCTGGATGACTCTAAGTCACAAACCGGATACGTGTATATTTTCAATGGTGGGGCAGTAAGTTGGTGCAGTTGCAAGCAAAGCGTCGTGGCGGGATCTACATGTGAAGCGGAGTACATGGCAGCCTCGGAGGCAGCACATGAAGCAATATGGGTGAAGGAGTTCATCACCGACCTAGGAGTCATACCCAATGCGTCGGGGCCGATCAAGCTCTTCTGTGATAACACTGGAGCTATTGTACTTGCCAAGGAGCCCAGGTTTCACAAGAAGACAAGGCACATCAAGCGTTGCTTCAACTCCATTCGTGAAAATGTTCAAGATGGAGACATAGAGATTTGTAAAGTACATACGGACCTGAATGTAGCAGATCCGTTGACTAAACCTCTCCCTAGAGCAAAACATGATCAACACCAGAATTCCATGGGTGTTCGATTCATCACAATGTAACTAGATTATTGACTCTAGTGCAAGTGGGAGACTGTTGGAAATATGCCCTAGAGGCAATAATAAAAGCATTATTATTATATTTCCTTGTTCATGATAATTGTCTTTATTCATGCTATAATTGTGTTATCCGGAAATCGTAATACATGTGTGAATAACAGACACCGACATGTCCCTAGTGAGCCTCTAGTTGACTAGCTCGTTGATCAACAGATAGTCATGGTTTCCTGACTATGGACACTGGATGTCATTGATAACGAGATCACATCATTGGGAGAATGATGTGATGGACAAGACCCAATCCTAAACATAGCACAAGATCGTATAGTTCGTTTGCTAGAGTTTTCCAATGTCAAGTATCTTTTCCTTAGACCATGAGATCGTGTAACTCCCGGATACCGTAGGAGTGCTTTGGGTATGCCAAACGTCACAACGTAACTGGGTGACTATAAAGGTAGACTACGAGTATCTCCGAAAGTGTCTGTTGGGTGACATGGATCAAGACTGGGATTTGTCACTCCGTATGACGGAGAGGTATCACTGGGCCCACTCGGTAATGCATCATCATAATGAGCTCAGAGTGACCAAGTGTCTGGTCACGGGATCATGCATTACGGTACGAGTAAAGTGACTTGCCGGTAACGAGATTGAACGAGGTATTGGGATACCGACGATCGAATCTCGGGCAAGTAACATATCAATAGACAAAGGGAATAGCGTACGGGATTGATTAAATCCTCGACATCGTGGTTCATCCGATGAGATCATCGTGGAGCATGTGGGAGCCAACATGGGTATCCAGATCCCGCTGTTGGTTATTGACCGGAGAGTCGTCTCGGTCATGTCTGCTTGTCTCCCGAACCCGTAGGGTCTACACACTTAAGGTTCGGTGACGCTAGGGTTATGAAGATATGTATATGCAGTAACCCGAATGTTGTTCGGAGTCCCGGATGAGATCCCGGACGTCACGAGGAGTTCCGGAATGGTCCGGAGGTAAAGAATTATATATAGGAAGTGCTATTTCGGGCATCGGGACAAGTTTCGGGGTTATCGGTATTGTACCGGGACCACCGGAAGGGTTCCGGGGGTCCACCGGGTGGGGCCACCTGTCCCGGGGGGCCACATGGGCTGTAGGGGGTGCGCCTTGGCCTAGATGGGCCAAGGGCACCAGCCCCTATAGGCCCATGCGCCTAGGGTTTCCACCATGGAAGAGTCCATGTGGTGGAAGGCACCCCTAGGTGCCTTGGGGGGGAGGGAAACCTCCCCTTGGCCGCCGCCCCCCCTAGTAGATTCCATCTACTAGGGCCGGCGCCCCCCCTGGCACCCCTATATATAGTGGGGGGAGAGGAGGGATTTTACACCAGCCCCTGGCGCCTCCACCTCCCCCGTTACGTCTCTCCCTCGTAGTCTCGGCGAAGCCCTACTGCTGTGACGCCCTGCATCCACCACCACGCCGTCGTGCTGCTGGATCTTCATCAACCTCTCCTTCCCCCTTGCTGGATCAAGAAGGAGGAGACGTCTCCCGTCCCGTACGTGTGTTGAACGCGGAGGTGCCGTCCGTTCGGCGCTGGTCATCGGTGATTTGGATCACGTCGAGTACGACTACATCATCACCGTTCTTTTGAACGCTTCCGCTCGCGATCTACAAAGGTATGTAGATGCATCCAATGACTCGTTGCTAGATGAACTCCTAGATGATCTTGGTGAAACGAGTAGGAAAATTTTTGTTTTCTGCAACGTTCCCCAACACTTGACCCATTCCGTTAGCTTAGCACTTGATCGTTTAGTTTGTTGCTATTCTTTCTTCATAACTTATACATGTTCCTATGACTATGAGATTATGCAACTCCCGTTTACCGGAGGAACACTTTGTGTGCTACCAAATGTCACAACGTAACTGGGTGATTATAAAGGTGCTCTACAGGTGTCTCCGAAGGTACTTGTTGGGTTGGCGTATTTCGAGATTAGGATTTGTCACTCCGATTGTCAGAGAGGTATCTCTGGGCCCTCTCGGTAATGCACATCACTCAAGCCTTACAAGCATTGCAACTAATAAGTTAGTTGCAGGATAATGTATTACGGAACGAGTAAAGAGACTTGCCGATAACGAGATTGAACTAGGTATTGAGATACCGACGATCGAATCTCGGGCAAGTAACATACCGATGACAAAGGGAACAACGTATGTTGTTATGCGGTCTAACCGATAAAGACCTTCGTAGAATATGTAGGAGCCAATATGAGCATCCAGGTTCCTATATTGGTTATTGACCGGAGACGTGTCTCGGTCATGTCTACATAGTTCTCGAACCCGTAGGGTCCGCACGCTTAAAGTTCGGTGACGATCGTAATTAGGTTTTTTTGTGTTTTGATGTACCGAAGGTTGTTCGGAGTCCCGGATGTGATCACGGACATGACGAGGAGTCTCGAAATGGTCGAGACATTAAGATTGATATATTGGAAGCCTATATTTGGATATCGGAAACGTTCCGGGTAAAATCGGGATTTTACCGGAGTACCGGGGGGTTACCGGAACCCCCCCCCCCCCGGGGGGGGGGGGTTATTGGGCCTACATGGGCCATAAGGGAGAAGAGGAGGGCCGGCCAGGGCAGGCTGCGCGCCCCCTCCCCCCTAGTCCGAATAGGACAAGGAAGGGGGGGGCGACGCCCCCCTTTCCTCTTTCTCCCTTCCTCCTTCCTTTTCCAACAAGGCAAGAGGGAGGAGTCCTACTCCCGGTTGGCGTAGGACTCCTCCAGGCGCACCCATAGGGCCGGCCGCACCTCCCCCTCTCCCTCCTTTATATACTGAGGCAAGGGGCACCCCATGACACACAAGTTGATTCTCGTGATCGTTCCTTAGCCGTGTGCGGTGCCCCCTTCCACCATATTCCACCCGGTCATATCGTAGCGGTGCTTAGGCGAAGCCCTGCGTCGGTAGAACATCATCACCGTCATCACGCCCTCGTGCTGACGAAACTCTCCCTCAATGTTTTGCTGGATCGGAACTCGAGGGACGTCACCGAGTTGAACGTGTGCAGAACTCGGAGGTGTCGTACGTTCGGTACTTGGATCGGTCGGATCGGGAAGACGTACGACTACTTCCTCTACGTTGTGTCAACACTTCCGTTGTCGGTCTACGAGTGTACGTAGACAACACTCTCCCCTCTCGTTGCTATGCATCACCATGATCTTGCGTGTGCGTAGGAAATTTTTTGAAATTACTACATTCCCAAACAGTTCCGCCTCCACTTGAAGCGGTGGATCCGCTGCCGTTTCTGTCTCTACGGCCCGGGCTAACATACGAGAAGCTCTAAAGATGATGATGTCTGCCCGCTCTTCGAACTTATCAGCAAATCGTCCTATTAGTTTGTCTTGTGTCTTTCAATTACGTTCCCGATGAATAATGAAACTATGTGCCTCTTGTAATGCCATTTGTTCATTATCTATTCAGTTTGAACATTAAGCTAACTTCATGCCATTTGTTCTTGTCAATATGAGTATACTTTCATGGTAAAAGAAATGAGTATATACTTTCATGGTAAAAGATATTGATTTTGAAAAGAAGCAATCAATTAAACTTGAAACTCATAAAACACATGACCCTCCCGCCATGGACCCTGGCGGTAAGGTCACACAACCTACCGCCAGGGCACTTCAATATTTCGTTACAGAAACTTTTCGAGGCAAAAACCCAGCAACCACCTACCGCCAGGTGTTCTGGCGGTAGGGTTAGACAGGCTACCGCTAGGGCCCATGGCGATAGGTTACTTATCCACGTCAGCTCGGGCAAACGATTGTCGTTCCCCTCCGTCGCACCCTGCCGCCAGGTGCCCTGGCGGTAGGCTGTCTAACCCTACCGCCAGAACCCCTGGCGGTAGCGAAAGGGTCAGATCCCAAAATTCTTTCCAACAGGGGTCAGATCCTGAATTTCTATGCGAAAATGGTCAAAACACGAAATTTAGCCACCAGTCGATTTGACAGTAAGACTAGCCACAGCGAAGAGTAACATACACTAGTAGCATACACATATTTCTAGACTATGTTACTACTCGAAATCATTTGTTTAGTTGGACTCGACGTTAGACTAGTCACAGTGGGAAAGTAACTTAGAGTAGTAACATGCATATGTTACTAGTCTATATTACTACCTCCACAGTGGGTAGTAACATATGTATTGTGTCATGCATCACTTCATTTATTAGGTTGTAAACTCATCTTTTCTTCACATGTGTGATGATACAGTAATTAGCTAGGTTACTACATGTCTTTTTTCATTAATTACATACCACATCATTTATTTTGCCTAAATAAATGTGATGTTACCATCTACTTCCTCCGTTCCTAAATATTTGTTTTTCTAAATATTTTAACAAGTGACTATATACGGAGCAAAATGAGTGAATCTATACTCTAAAATATGTCTACATACATCCGTATGTGGTAGTCTGTTTAAAATGTATAGAAAGACAAATATTTAGAAACGAAGGGAGTATACGTGGGTAGTCTTACTGCTCAAGTTACTTCCATTATGAGTTTATGACTAGTCTAAAAATACCGCTCCTACTGTATTCAGATTGATGATGATTACGGCATGGGTACAGGTGCAAATTACAAGGCGAGGTTAGTCATTCATTGCGAGGCAATTAGGAGACGCGTGCGTGCATCTCTAGTTCCAACCAGACCAGTGGAGTACGGCTGATTTAGCAGTATCTGCACTGGCCCGGAGACCGACCGGGCTGCTCTGATCTGCTCGCTCCTCGGGCGACTGAATCAAGCTTATAAATCCGCTAAAAATCCTTGGCCGCTCCGGCCAAAACTTTCGAATTCGAATTCGAGGAGAGAAGCTCGGCTAGCTCACGCCCCCAGACCAATATATACAAAACAATGCATGGATCGACTACGACACACGATGCAGTGGTACACTACACTACAGTGATCAATTTTCTAGCTGCCGTGTGTGCTTGCGGGTAGTGGTACCGTACGTGCATGCATTTGTTTATGCCGTCTCGATCCCATCCCCATGTCAACCAACCATCCATCCATCGATGGCGTGGCGTGTGCAGTGGCTGAGGGGCGTCGTGGCCGTCTGAATCAGACGCGCAGTCAAAAGAAAAGAAGGATCGTCTCAGACAGAGGAGAGGAGGCCCCGGCCGGCATGGGCCGGCTGCGTCGCTGCTGCCGTGCTTTTGCATGCCTGCGTCGAGTGGCCTGCATGGAACTACGGATGGATGCCTCGGGGGTCGTGCTCCTTGAAGAAGCGTGCGCGCGCGCGTGCGTGCGTGCGCGGGGGTGGCGGGCCTGCCATCGCTGCCATGCCAAGCAGCAGTGTCTTCTTCTCTTCCTTTAATAACTTCCTTGTTCGGCTTACGCCAAGGTGACATCCTGCAGAGCGACCTGACAAGCCGTGAATTTTGGCAAAGCACCGCTCTCCAACTCCTACTCCTGCTGCTCCACTGCTCCTACTAACCATGATACTAACAGTTAACAGCAAAAGTACAGTATAGATGCATATAAAAACTTGTGAAATTCTTCCGTGCAACAAGGGATTTCTTTTTTGATGGTCTTTGCAGGGAAAACGAAAGGCATTGACGTGGCGGCCCGCCTACCACACCACCCTCTTTATTCCCCGCTACCACACTCCATTTCCATCTACGAGCTAGTAGCGCACTAAGCAAAAGTCCATTGAATCGCTTAAAAAATCGCAACGTTAACATCGTCTCCCCAGCCCCAAAGTCGCAACTCAAGGAGGAAAGGGGAAAAAAAATGACAGCGCTGTGCAAAGACGCTTGCTAGTCGCAGCAGTGATCCAGCCGGTTGGATTAGGGAGATTAGTAGGTCTCCGGTCAACGGCCGAGCCTCCGGGGTTTAGGGTGGCTGAAAGGGGGGCGCTCGCCACTTGCGCGCCGCAGCCGGCCTCTCCGGCCGGCCGGCGGTGGTTTGAACGTGGAAGATTCGTGCTGATGGATTAAGCTAAGGGGGTGTTTGGTTCAGGAACTTTTAGTCCCAAAGACTAGAAAAAATCTTTAAAAGGTTTCTAGAAACCAAACAGGAGGGACTTTTTCTACAGGGATTAAAAAAAGACTCTACTGAAGAGTCTTTTTTGATTAGTCCCTGGGACTAGAAAAGGTCCTAGGACTTTTGAACCAAACACCACCTAAGCTAAGCCAAGCCATGCAAAGCAGAGCATCCCGCGATGGATTAAAGGTCAAAGCACCTTTGCTAGGCTCACTCTCATGACCCCCGGGAAGATTTGCACCGCAGCTTTAACTATCCCGCGCCTTGTCGCCTAGCTTTTACATGCGTGCGAGAATGAGCATATGTGGTAGCAGTAGCAGTAGTTGGTTCGGTTTGGTCACGGCCGCATGTTTCGTGTTGCGATCCCTGCACGGTACATTTGTCGCGTGGAGCAGTCGCGTTTTTCTTGACCGTCTGCGTGATGGTTCCCCGTCCGTGCGACCTGACCTGGCAAGGGACAGTGCGGTTGCTTGGAGTTGGACAAGTAGACAGATGGGACTTGCCTGCCCTTGCGTGTTGCCAAAACGTTAAGCTCGTCTACCGTAAAAGGAGTGGAAAGGATGGCGGTCTCAGAGCTCGAGGTTAAAAGCTTCTCTTTTCTGTTCCTCTCCGTCTCCCGCCTCCGGCAACTCTGGGGCCCTTCTATCACCAAATGCCAAGGAAAGAAAGCTTCCCAGATTGTTCGGCTTTGGCTGTCAATGTCATGAAAACATTCAGAAGAAGTATGTGATGAGCTCTGAAGGTCAGGCTGCTCTGCTCGGGCACATACGCACCCCATCAGAGTTCCCACTTCCCAGAGAACCGACGGTGCTAAAAGTTTCTTCTCGAAATAGTCTTTCACCCCGTTTTATATACACCGATATTGCTCTGTAAAAGTTTATTCTTCGCCATTTGGCAATTGTCAGCAGAGTTACGACCACGAGATGGGAAATTGTACCATACTACAATATCATTAGCATGCGACGTTTACAGAAAAATGCAGTCGTATTTATATCCCATATACAACAACATACAGCGTGATAGACAGTTTTCTGTTCCCTGTTGCTTTCCAGTAATGTACCACGAGTAATCTAACTGACAGATGAGCTACATCACAGCCTAGAGCTACGAGAACACGGAAAGCAACACAGGCTAGCAGCTGCTGATAACAGATTACTAACAGGCTCGGCGGGCTACCTCGTTGCGAATTGAGATGCCGGCACAGCAGCGATAAGTTTCAACGACGGCTATGACGATCAGATCACTACCTAAAAGATGAATGATCGTGATAGAGCTGCGTCGGGGCAAGGAAAATCGAGCTTCTGCAACAACGGCGATCAAAACAGTCCATCTGGAAAACTCACCAGATGCTTTACAGGTTGGGCAGAATTCTGCTGTGGCGATTGAGAACTAGCATACACGAGCTTGCCGGTCATGCTGTCCGCAGACTCTACTTGCGTCTACTGCTGTACTTGTCAAAACTACTCTACAAATCAATGTCTGGCAGCGGCACCTTCCAATAATTCCAGGAGTTGTAGTCTTCCTGCACAGCATTATAATCGATGGTCAGAAACCAAAATAAACAGTACTCGCTGTTCTAAAAAGTAGTGATCTAAACTATCTTATAAAAGTTTACAGAGGGAGTACTATGTATCACTTGAATGGTAAAACACCATGAGTAAGTGTACTGCTATCATTCTGGTTGCTCTCGAAAGAATAATCAATAGGCATGTCTACATCTTACAGCAGAAGAACGTTCAAGTTCTTGATAATATAGAAGAGAAAGAAAAGATAAACATGCCCCTGCCTCAGTGTAGCTAATCTTCTGAGTGTAGTTTGCACGTAGACAAGTCTAGTGCATTTTATCTCTATGTGACCTTTTATCGCTGTTTGGAAAAATCATTGTAACTGACTGTACTACTGTGTAAGCATCGGTGCCAAGTTCAAACATGTAGTTAGAAAACTGTTCCCTGATAATTGCAATTTTTATGATTAAAAAATATCCTTACGGTTCCCTTTCATGAGGAATATCCGTATAATTTGATGGCTATTAAAAATTAATACACAAGACAAAACAACATTATCCAAACTCTCAACTGGCAAAATGTACTAGGTAAAAGACGAGTCTAGAAGTAGCAAAATGAAATGGATAGAAACTATTAAGGTCTGAGTAATACCCAGCATACGTGAATTTGTTGTTGCGTATTTGATAATTGTTGTTCCTAACTACTCCCTCCGTCCCAAAATAAGTGTCTCAACCTTAGTACAACTTTGTACTAAAGTTAGTACAAAGTTCCACTTATTTTGGGACGGAGGGACTATAACACTGTTCCACTATGTCTGGAACCACTGCAAAACACTACTCCACTATGTCTGGAGTAACTAGCATAGTTCAGATGAATGCAAAAAAAAAAAAAAACTAGCAGAGTAAAGAATGACCACTGACCTGCTCAACCAAAGTTGTTGGAGGGAACATGTCATTGACAAGGGTATGCAAGGAGGTATAGGACTTCACATCAACTGAACTATTGATGGCCACTTCACCCTGCATGCCAACAAGATGTGACTTAGGAGGCAATCACACATCGAGCACAACATTAATGACTTCGACTTAGTGTAATTGAGATACCTTGGGGTTGATGATAAAAATCTTGCCTTTCGAAATTCCCATCTTTTTGTATGTAAGCTCGTCAGTGTCTCTGTTGCCAAATCCAGCATAAAATGGATTGTAGTCGGAAGGAAAAAGTGCTTTAATGTCCTGTCAAAGAATAAAAATAGAAGATGTCAAAAGCCTGTGGCCTTATGTGCCTAAAATTATGCCCCAGCCTTCACAAGAGAATTTAGGAGCCAATCCCATGAAAAACCTTAGTTAATCAACCAAGCTTAGGGCTCCTTTGATTCAACGTAATTGCATAGGATTTTTGGAGGATTTAAACCCTTAGGAATTTTTCCTGTGATGCTCGTTTGATTCGTAGGATTGGCATCCTTAGGAATTTTTCCATATGATCCATTTGTACTACATTTTGGAGGAAAATTTCCATCCACTCAAACCTCTTTGTAGAATTCCTTTGTTTTTCCTAATGCTATCAAACATTCTTTCAAATCCTGTAGGATACTACGGGACATGTCACCCTATTCCTGCATTTTTCCTATTCCTTCATTTTGACAATCCTGTGAATCAAAGAGGCCCTTATTATTTGTTTGTGTATTACTCCCTATGTTCCTAAATATAAAGTCTTTCTAGAGATTCCACTATGGACTACATACAGAGCAAAATGAGTGAATCCACACATAAGTACGTCTATATACATCCGTATGTAGTCCGCATTGAAATCTCTAAAAAGACTTACATTTAGGAACAGAGGGAGTAGAAGGGTAAGATCCCATGGGAGAATAAACAGGCATGGGCCAATATATGACCTTAATTCCATAGAAATTGCAAATCCAGAAAAATCATAAAGTCACATTTTTTATACTTTCATTATTACTCACTCCGCAAACTAATATAAGAGCGTTTGGATCATTACTTTAGTGATCTAAACACTCTTATATTTCTTTACAGAGGTGCTAAGCAAGCAAACTTAGGAAGCTGATTCTGACAGTTACCTCCAGACAGGCAATCTTGAACTCATGTGGTGCTCTTCGTATAACTGAGAAAAACAGAGGAACCATTAGAAGATGCTAAAAAATAATTTTATATTGCAGTCAAAGAAGAAAATATTTTATCATTAATAGCAAATTTTCGGTGGTCAATCAGAGGGTCTACAGATCATCCGGTAGAGTTAAGTGAATCCAAATGGCAAATTAATTTGCTAAAATCATAATCACGTTACCTTCTCGGTAGAGCGAAGGGAACAATCCATCGGGCGAAATTACAACAGGTCCATTAGGCATTACTTTCCCATCCTGCAAAATTGTAAAAGTATGGTTGAGTACATAACAAACTCAATAGAAAATACTAGCAATATAAAATAGACATCTATTAGATAATCGATGCAGTTATACCGCATATATGATCAAATCACTACGAGTTGAATAGAAGGGACAGAAGGAAACAACAAATGGCAACAGCTAATTTACCTGTTTTAGATTGAAGAGGAAGTTTTTTGTCAGATATGCCTGGACAATGGCTCTAGCGCTAAGGAATATCAGTTGATAACCATTTTCCTGGATAGAAAACAGAAGACTCATCAGAAACGTACGTGGCGTATGTGCTCAAAACTGGGTACAATCTCATCCAAATATAAAATCCTGAAACAAAATCTCAAAATTGTGTATCACACCTTTATTGCAGAAAAGAGTCGAGCAACACCAGACTGACTCCAATCTCGTCCAACTAAAGGCATGACCTGGCCCAAGACATCAGACCTGAAATGTAACCCACTCACATTCAGCTGTTGTGATAATTTACAGCAAAAGTTCATGTACAGAGCTCTAGAATGCAAAGGGAAATGGTGCAGCAAGCTGGAAATTCATTGGATGGAGCTAAGGTTTAATTCAGTCAGTGCATGGCAGCATTGTCCACTGAAATTTTCGGTTGAGCTGAGAAGGAAATTTGCTGGACATGTGTGACCAAGAAAGTACATGCAATTTATTTCCTGATAATCCAACTTAAGAGAGAAACAATTGATTACAATCACAAGTTTTCAAACAAAATGAGCATGGCGCCTTGAACTCAAAATGAAAGAGATAAACTTTGCCATTTAAATCTATGCCCAAGTTATTTTGCAAAGCACTATTGCAGTGATTGAGAGACCGATGTTGGCTAATTTTACCAATTGCTGACCTACTATGGCAGCATTGTCCACTGAAATTTTCGGTTGAGCTGAGAAGGAAATTTGCTGGACATGTGTGACCAAGAAAGTACATGCAATTTATTTCCTGATAATCCAACTTAAGAGAGAAACAATTGATTACAATCACTAGTTTTCAAACAAAATGAGCATGGCGCCTTGAACTCAAAATGAAAGAGATAAACTTTGCCATTTAAATCTATGCCCGAGTTATTTTGCAAAGCACTATTGCAGTGATTGAGAGACCGATGTTGGCTAATTTTACCAATTGCTGACCTAATATTCACATGTACCAGACCATGTATGATGATAGAAATCGTTCCAACTAAGATGCAAAGAGTGTCATCCAAGGCCTAATGGTGCCAATGGGAAGTTTTGTCACCATTTTAACATATCACAAAGTGAGCATAGTGCCTAAAGGTTACAAGAAATGAATAACCTCAATATTAATAGAAAAGGTTCAGCTTAGACGGCACATAGTTTGTACCTAGAATTACATGTAATAAATCTAGAAGCAAAACAACTCATTGACTCATTCAATTTAACATCCAAAGATGTAGATGCTTAAACTAGCAGCTTCTTTGTTCTCCAAATACTCTGCTTAGATTCTATGAGACCACAATTCAAAATAAAGTACTACAAATTTCATTTGTGAACAAGCAAATTGTTTGAATCTAGTACAAGGCCGATCCATCTTTCAATCAATATTGCCGTGAACATGAAGTGAGATAAAATAAGAATACCACATGGCAACATTTAATATCATGAAATTATTGTATATACAGCAGTCCATTATTTGGCTGGAAAGTTATGCTAGTTTGATATAACAATTACAGTTTGATGAGACACTATGAGCCTATGACAGATGAGCGGCTGAAATATTTTGTTCCACAATACTAAGCTGACAAGTGACAACTGATAACTATATGAAAGTGAACTACAAACTTTACCTTGTGATGGTTCCATCCACGTCGGATATAACAATTTTTGCATTCCATTTCCACACGTAGATATGTGCATCAACCTAGCAAAAATAATAAATATGAATATAAAGATCCCTGAAATAACAATAGGAAATGATTAATTAAGCAAAAAGAGGCATGAACCACCTGCTGCTTCCCAAAAACTCTGGTGCAGAAGCTAAAGGTGACAATGTTTTGTCCCTCCTTAAGATTTAGAGATGCCACCTGTTCGCTAGTGGGAATTAAAGTCCGCACAAATTGCTTTCTTGGTGACTGGTCTTTATTGTTGGCTGGGGCTTGCTCATCCATAGGACTTAAGACTGTCTCTGTGTCAAGAAAAATATCCTCAGAAGAATCACTATTACTGCGTTGAAGAGATCTTGATATCCTAAATGGAATAGGCCACAGCCTCCATCTCCGGCTTGGGGACAACCCAAGAGAATCATCTCTCGAATTGGGTGTTTCTTGGCGTTCAACTGGAATAGCATCGATAGGTTCTACACAGAAGTCTGGACCAAATACAGCCTTCCCAAGAACAACATGAGAAACTTTACTCCATGTGAAATAGTTACAGCCAATTCTGACAATAAGGTTTGCATTTTTTATTATTGATGGTCCAGACAATTTGAAATCCTCCTCAGGGACAAGATGTTGTTGGAACACCTCATCAGCAGATGTTTGGCCCATTCCTGGCCGTAGCAAGTGCCCACACAGAGAAATCTCAAAGCCTGCCAGTATAAATCAAAGAAAAACTATGAGACCTTATCTTATAAAAAAGAGATACATTGCTGACTGACATGTGCTTACCCAAACCCTTCTGTAATTGGGGGTGCTCTTCTTTATTTATTTCCTCTTCAGCAGTTGGGTTCTCCGGAATGCTTCCTAATTTGTCTCTGTCACTGCTTGGGGACATTCGCAAGCGATCAGATTTACAAGCTCCAATATTAGAAGGGGTGGTATCTTTCCTCCTTTCATCAGAACCCCCTTCACAGGACAAATCAGCTGCCTTGCCATAGACAGGAGAGCAGTCTTCGCTGCGTGTTATATTATCATCTGAAGTAACTGACGAAACATCCACTTCCTCTATATGCTTTAATTGATTGGATTGATCACAGTGCGCAGTTTCACTTCGATCTTCTCCCAGATCTATGTCAATATCGGAACGGATACTCAGACTAAGCTCAGAATCCCTCTGGTGATCAAATTCTGGTGAAAAGAGTTCAGTTCCTGAATCTCCATCATCTTGTGATGTCAAATCCAAGCAACTTCTGAAAGTATCAAATCTGCTAAAACTAGCCTGAATATTCTCATTGCTTTCATCACAAATTTCGTCGGACTTAGATGGGGATTCGCATGCCTCATCATTCTGAACCTCATCTTCATTGGTCAAGGGTTGAGAACCCTCATCATTGTTCTCCAAGATATCAAGGGACACTTCTTTATTGGGCAAGAGTGGATCAACCTCAGCGTTGCTCCCTGAAATATCATTAGCCTCATCTTCCACATTCAGCATTTGATAATTCGGACCATTGTTCCCTGACTGTGATAAACCCTGAACCTCATCCTCAATAATCTCATTGCTGGCATCACAAACCTTGCCTGCCTTGGATGGGGACTTGCAGGCCTCATTGTTCTGAACCAGTGGAATATCAGAAGTCTCATCTTCATTGGTCAATGGTTGAGAACCCTCATCATTGTTCTCCAAGATATCAAGGGACTCTTCTTTATTGGGCAAGATTGGATCAACCTCAGCGTTGCTCCCTGAAATATCATTAGCCTCATCTTCCACATTCAGCGTTTGATAATCCGGACCATTGTTCCCTGACTGTGATAAACCCTTCACCTCATCCTCAATAATCTCATTGTTGGCATCACAAACCTTGCCTGCCATGGATGGGGACTTGCAGGCCTCGTTGCTCTGAACCAGTGGAATATCACAAGTCTCATCTTCATTGGTCAATGGTTGATAAGCATCATCATTGTTCACCGACACATCAAGGGCTTCATCTTTATTGGGAAAGGGTTGATAGCCCTCACCATTGTTCCCTGAAACTTCACGAACTCCATCTTCCATGACCAAAGGTTGATAATTCAGACCGTTGTTCTCTGATCGTGACACACTCTGAACCTCATCTTCATTGGTCAATGCAACACAGTTGCTCTGAACCAGTGGAATGTCACAAGTCTTGTCTTCATTGGTCAATGGTTGATAAGCATCATCATTGTTCACCGACACATCAAGAGCATTGGTCAATGCAACACAGGTCTGGCCTTCATTAACAGAGACATGGAGGCTTTCATGTTCATTAACTGGGATGTCATGTGACCCATCCTTCAAAATTGACACCTCCCGAAGCTCCTCCAAAGCCTCTGATGGATGTTCAGAATCAAACTTAACCTTTTCCTGTGATATGTATAAACCATCCAAAATGCCAGATTCCCACACCTCGCCACCGCGGCTGAGATCGCCACTCGAGCTCTCCCCAGGCCCCAAATGGAACTGGGGGTCACTTAGTTGCACATCCTCCATATTCTCCTCAGTTGAAGAAATGGGAGCAGTTAGAACACACCCGTTCACACTAACCAAAAGCATCTCTGAATTGCCCCCACCCCCACCAGCTTGATTTGCCAAATCCTCTGCCTCCTCCAACTTGGAATAGCCATATGAATCAAACTCCTCTCCATTTTGTACCTCCTGATCCTCATTCAACTCTGGGCCGACCAACTGGCTGTAAAGTTCCCCGTCACTCTTACTACGCAGAGGAGTTTCAGGCTCGCTCGTAGCTTCTTCTGCAGCGGTCTCGGAGTCCTCACCACCAGGCACGAGCTCCCGCATGAAGTATGCCTGGCCAGAGTTGTCGAGCAGCATGTGGAAGCTGGCGTCCACGCCATTGACGGCGATGGTGACGACCTTCTCGTTACGCTTGAGAACACCCTGGAACTTGCCAAAGCGGACATACCAGGGCGTGCTGCGGTAGGAGCCGTCGGGCTGCTCAACGACGATGATGTCGACGGCGCCGCCGAAAGGGTGGAAGGGCGTGGCAACGGAGTACATGCCCTGCGAGAGGACACGCCCCACCCCGCGCCCCACCATCCCCACCACGTCCATCTCTGCACGAGCCCTCGATCGCACGCATCAAACACTCGGCGATCCGCTCGATTCGTCCAATCGCTTCATCAATTTCTGTAATCAAATGAACACAAAGCATGAGATTGTATCCGTACTCCCCCGCGCAGCAAACAAATCAACTCGACCAGAACAGAACTCTCGTAACAATCCAAGCAAGTTAGGGTTCGCCACCAACCGAGGGAAAATCAATCCGAGCCCGGGTACGGACAGATCTCGACTCCACGCCAGGTCAGGTCAGTGGAGCGGGCGAGGACGTGGGCGATACCTCCGAGGTGGCGCGCGTGCTTGGGTGGAACAAAGGCGGCGGAAGGTCAATTGATGCTGTGGGGGACGGAAGGGGGGACGGGAGGAGAAGAGGCCGGGCCGGAGTGGGGGTGTTTTCCAGAGAAGTTTCCCGAGCTGTTCTCGCAGGATATTACGGAAAAATATAGACGTGTCGGGCCTTTTTTTTTCGCAGTTTCTCTTCAGTCATTTGGTATTATTTCGTGATATAATTGCTGGTAATATTGGCATTTGAATTCGAACTTCCAAGTGTCCTGAGATCTGCTGGAACATTATCGCGACAGATTACCATTAGTGAAAAAACTCGTGCTGCTCGTGAGCTGACTCATGAAGATGTTCAAACAGAAACCTGCTTAAAAAAACAAGCAGAAAATGTCCAAAAACCTGCGGGCATTTTCCAGACCTCGGTTACCCAGATTAATACTGTAGCCCGCATGCCCATCATCGATTCCCAGGCGAGGCAAAACCCACAGACCCCCCGATTCCCAAGCCCAGAAGAGCAGTCGCCTCCTTCCTCCGGCAGGGAAAGCTCCGCGAAACTTACGCCGCGAGCAGTAAAACCGGGACGCGAAGTTTCCTTCCCGGATGAAGAAGGGGACGGAAACAAATGCCAAATCGAACTGGATCCAAATCAACTAGTAGTAATCGGAGAGGGAGCGCGCAGGGCGGGGACTCACCGCGACTGGGCTCGGCCGCTCGCCGCTCCTCTCCGGCGGGCCCGTTCGTTCGTTGGGGGGCCCTTCGCGTCGGCTCCGGAGGGGTCGCTCGCGCCGGCGTCGCGGGTCGCTGGGGGGGGTGGGAATTGGGGGGAGACCGACGGGGGGTGAAAAGGGGAAGGGGATAGGCGGGCGTTCAGAGCCGCATTTATAAGTGAGCCCGTCCTCCGCACGCGGAGCGCACGTGGGCCGTCGCGGCCCGCCTCGCCACATGAGCGCTGCTCGGTGTGGGATGACATGTGGGGGCACGCGGGTGTCGGGGACCACGTGTCATTGAGAGGTATATGCGGACTGGTGGCCGCGGAGGAATGAACGAACATGTCGCCACGTCGCGCAGAGATCGTTGCAGGCAGAGAGTGATCGCCCGAGCTGCCTCAGTTGTCGTCCGCGTCCTCATTTTAAAATCCGAATCATGAGATGCGTTGCTGAAGAACGGGACGTGAGAAATTCTGAGCGTGAGAGGCTGTCACGGTGGGCCAGGCAGGAGTTACGCCGCCGCAGGGCCCACCTGGCATGGTGTTGAAGGCTTTTTCGTCGCAGGAATAGTTGGTTGCTGGGCGTAGTAAAGCCTGTGATGGCGTTGTCTTTTCTTGTTGCCTAAGCCTAACCGCATCCACCCAACCTATTTATTGTACCTGTGTATAGCAGCGTACTGGGGAAAGAAAATGGAATAGCAACCCTACCCTTCACCGATCGCGCCGTTGACTGGCAGTTCGACGTAGCATCAAAATTGCGAATTCTGGCTAAAATGTGCAAGTTACGAGCGCATGCTCATTTGACCGAGAAAGGCATTTTCGGTACCAATCTCGGGAGAGGGGCATTTTCGGTACATTGCCGTACCTTTAACAGCCCCGAGCGTCGACGTCGTGGTGTGCGTCCGTACGTACGTGATCCATGCGCGGGGGCAAACGAGACGATGGCGTGCGGATCTTTGCCAGCCACCACTTGACAAGCGCGGTTATCCGGGCGAATATGCCTGCGTGCCTGGTGGCCTCCAGAACGTACCGCCCGGTTGCTTTCCTCCCATCCATCTCGTGCGTGCGTGCGTGCGTGCACCGTCATTCCCCTTCCATTTTCGGGCCATTCCGCCGGTGGTCTCTGCGGCTGCTGCTGTGCGATAGTACTCCACGCGCGCGGTGCCTTGTGGCGTGAAGCGAACGCGTTCGGGTATACACGATTTGGTCTGCGTTTCCAGAAGCTCTTGGCAAGTTGGGGTGAAGGGTGCGGCGCTGCACCGTATCGCCGCGGACCAGCCACGGCCACACGACCGCCGGGTCGGGTGGATAGACGAGACGGTGGTAGGATCCAACAATGACTCAGGAATGATCAGGACGCACGAGGGCCAGAGAACGAGATGGGACCGCCGCGCGCGCGCGCAGCCCGGCCGGGCGACGCATGACGGGGCACCACGGTAACCGGCGTGGCGTACGACTGTACAATACAAAGAGCGTGCGTGCGTGCGGTGGCGGTTGGCAGAGGCAGGCAGGAAAGTAGAATCCTTTGCTCCGACGCATGCCCGCCGTTGGTTACTTCTCGCCGTTTTCTGCTTAGAGCATCTCCAACAGCCACGTTAAACTAACGCCGCGCCGCAAATTAGGCCGTTTTAGCGCGGGCGCAACGCGGCGGGTCGCCTCAGCGGGCGCGCAAAAACAGCGCGCGCGCTATAACAGGTTGGGCGCGCGGTTGAAAACACTTACCCGCGCGGCGTATTTCGGGGGCCAGCTACAGCGCGCGGCACACTCGAGTGCTCGCGCCGCACTCTCTCCTCTCCTCGTCCTACGCCCCGCGCGTGCCGGCGCCGGCGCCCTGCCACCCACCCATGGACGCGCACACCGGCGCCCCCGCTCACCCCGCTGTACAGCCGCGACCCCCCCCCCCCGCCGCCGCCGTCGGAAACCCTAGCGCGGGAAGCGCTGGCGTCGCCACCGCCGGAGCTCCGCCGAGCGTCGGCCTCGCGCGCAGCCTCTTCTTGCCGCCGCGGATGACCACGGCGCCGGGTGGCGTCGCGCCGGCGCCGTCCCGTGCCGCCGCTGCACTGTCGAAGAAGGTCCCCAATGCGGCGCGGACGAAGAAGGGCAAAACATCCGCGAAGAAAAACAAGGCGGCAGACGGCTCCGGCACCACGAAGGCGAGGGGAAAGAAGCTTGCAGGGCGTTCGATGGGTGCATGGGAGGCATGGGTGCACCTCCGGCCACCTGGGTGCAATGTCTTTCGATGTGCCTTCTCACACACATTCCCATGAAGATGCCGTTGAAGATCTTGCCAACACCGTCGGAGCTTCACATGATGCGGTGCGTGATGCGGTGCGTGATGAGGAGAGGGAGGAAGATTCATCTTCGGAGGCGGAAGAGTCGTCTTCGGAAGATGAGGACGAAGACGAAGACGAGGAAGATGAAGATTGATGTGTCTTTCATGTCTTGAACTTTAGTTTGCATTTGAACTTGGTTGGATGAACTTGTGGGCATGAATTTTTATTCATCAACTTGTTTGTGTCAAATTTCACATGTTCATTTTTGTCCAAAATATCATATATGCAAAATACCCGGCGAGTCACGCACGCTGTATTTTTACGCTCTGCTGGAGCGGCGCGCGCGCGCTGCATTATAGCGCGGCTGATGGAGCCAGCGCAGGCGGGCGCGCAAAACCAGCCGCAGCGCACGCGGTAAACAGATTTTTTGCACGCGGCACTTAGCGCGGCTGTTGGAGATGCTCTTACAAGTTGAGGCTTTTATCCAGTGTTGAGGAACAAGCCGACCAAATTCGGTATAAAAGAAAAGGCTAGGCATTCTTGTGATGTCTTCTCTTCCTGAAATTCTCGTGTGAGTGTGACATGTTCGTTACACGAAACCGTGAGACGGGTGAGCATTCTCAGGCCTTGCCCAACTAAAAGGTTTTTTATGAGGAAAAAAAATCAGCGTTCATTGATGCGCAAAAAAAAAAGCGTTCATTCATCTACTTGTCCAGGTCATGTGCTCCTTTCTCTGCAGGCACAATACAACCGGAACCGGCCCCTCCGACGCGCTGCAAAGGCAGGGAAGATACTGTGCTCCATTGTGTAACATCATTAAGGTGAGTCAGAGAGCTTTTTCGCCAAAAAAAAATTAAGTCAGAGAGCTAAGCAGGCACTGTAGCTAGAATAATGTAGATTCTTACTGTGGAACTATTACTGTAGATAACGCGGGTTTAAATCACTGTTCATGTGTCTGCTGCGAAGCAAAGTCAGGAGATTGTACCTCTCCCTGTCTTTTTTTTTAAACAAGGCAAAAGAGTTGCCATTTTCATTGATTGAGGGAGAAGGTTTAAAACAGATGGCCGCAAACCCGCATACAAATAACTACTCTCGCGGCATTACCCCCCAGTGATTCTCAAAATAAAAAATCTCGCGGCATTACAATACTCAAGTGGGTGGCACCGGCAATAGCCCAAAGATGAGCCTCCTCTTTTATCTTCGCGGCGAGCATCATTGTCGTAGTGGCGGTGTTACGAAAAACCCTTGCATTACGATCTTTTCAAATCTCCCAAGACATAAGCATGAACAAGGAAGCGATAGCCTTTCTCTGATCTCCACGCTTGGTTACGTTTTTAATCCACCATTCTCGAACTGAAGCCTCATTTCACCAGCACCTCACCACATCACCATGTATACCAAGCCATGTTGCAACCTCGATCCAGACACGCTAGGAGAACCTGCATTGGAAGAGAAGGTGTGACGGGGTTTCCTGGACTTGCTTGGAAAGAGGGCAGAGGTTGCAGTTCGGCCATCCACGACGGTGCAACCGATCGGCCATCCATACTTTGTTTTGAGTTATCAACCAAACAAAAAATAGCATTTCGGAGGGGCCCAACACTTCGAAATAGCAGCAAGCTTGATGCTTGTGGTGTGTCCCGCAAATTGCGCCATATAGGCAGTCGACGCCAAGTATTCTCCATGAGACGTAAACTTCCATAGGATAGTATCACGCACATCATTGTCGAGAGTAACATATGATAGCTTCTCCCAAAGCAACGCAAACTTCTGAAATATGCTCTATGATGAGCCCATGGTGGGTATTGATCTAACTAACCCAATAATTGTTGAAGAGAGCTTTTCGGACCGAGGATGATTTCTTTCTTGAGAGGTCAAATATCTTTGGAGCAATATCTTTAGGTCTCATGCCGTCGAGCCAAGATGATTCTCAGAACTTCGCCTTACATCCATCTTCAACACTAACCATGGTGTTTGCGGCGAAAACATCTCTATCATCATCATTGCACGGTGTCCCCGTCCCAGCCCAAGTCTTGGGTGCGCCAGCCCACTCATACCAAAAGCCATCGCGGTCGAAGGGTGGTAGAAAACTTATGAAGGTTGATGATGTCCAAACCACCGAAGATCTTGGGCTTGCAGACGAGTTCCCAGTTGACGTTGCATTTTACACTGGTCACCTTGAAGGAAATATGCCCTAGAGGCAATAATAAAGTTATTATTTATTTCCTTATTTCATGATAAATGTTTATTATTCATGCTAGAATTGTATTAACCGGAAACATAATACATGTGTGAATACATAGACAAACATAGTGTCACCAGTATGCCTCTACTTGACTAGCTTGTTAATCAAAGATGGTTAAGTTTCCTAACCATAGACATGAGTTGTCATTTGATTAATGGGATCACATCATTAGGAGAATGATGTGATTGACTTGACCCATTCCGTTAGCTTAGCACTTGATCGTTTAGTTTGTTGCTATTGCTTTCTTCATGACTTATACATGTTCCTATGACTATGAGATTATGCAACTCCCGTTTACCGGAGGAACACTTTGTGTGCTACCAAACATCACAACGTAACTGGGTGATTATAAAGGTGCTCTACAGGTGTCTCCGAAGGTACTTGTTGGGTTGGCGTATTTCGAGATTAGGATTTGTCACTCTGATTGTCGGTGAGGTATCTCTGGGCCCACTCGGTAATACACATCACTTAAGCCTTGCAAGCATTGCAACTAATGAGTTAGTAGCGGGATGATGTGTTACGGAACGAGTAAAGAGACTTGCTGGTAACAAGATTGAACTAGGTATTAAGATACCGACGATTGAATCTCGGGCAAGTAACATATCGATGACAAAAGGAACAACGTATAGTGTTGTGCGGTTTGACCGATAAAGATCTTCGTAGAATATGTAGGAACCAATATAAGCGTCCAGGTTCCGCTATTGGTTATTGACCGGAAACGTGTCTCGGTCATGTCTACATAGTTCTCGAACCCGTAGGGTCCGCACGCTTAAAGTTCTGTGACGATCGGTTTTATGAGTTTATATGTTTTGATGTACCAAAGGTAGTTCGGAGTCCCGGATGTGATCACGGACATGACGAGGAGTCTCAAAATGGTCGAGACATAAAGATTTATATATTGGAAGCCTATATTTGGATATCGGAAGTGTTTCGGGTGAAATCGGGATTTTACCTGAGTAATGGGGGTTACCGGACCCCCCCGGGGGGTTTAATGGGCCATGATGGGCCTTAGCGGAAGAGAGGAAGGGCTGCCAGGGCAGGACGCGCGCCCCCTCTCCCTCTAGTCCTAATTGGACAAGGAGGGGGGCGGCGCCCCCCTTTCCTTCCTCTCTCCCTCCTCCTTCCCCCTTCTCCTATTCCAACTAGGAAAGGAGGGAGTCCTACTCCCGGTAGGAGTAGGACTCCTCCTGGCGTGCCTCCTCCTGGCCGTCCGCCTCTCCCCCCTTGCTCCTTTATATACGGGGGCAGGGGGCACCTCTACACACAAGTTGATCATTGAGATCTCTCCAGCCGTGTGCGGTGCCCCCCTCCACCATAATCCACCTCGGTCATACCGTAGCGGTGTTTAGGCGAAGCCCTGCTGCGGTAGCTTCATCAACATCGTCACCACGCCGTCGTGCTAACGAAACTCTTCCCCAAGCTCTACTAGATCGTGAGTTCGCGGGACGTCACCGAGCTGAACGTGTGCTGAACGCGGAGGTAGCGTACGTTCGGTGCTGAGGATCAGTCGATCGTGAAGACATACGACTACATCAATTGCGTTGTTATAACGCTTCCGCTTAACGGTCTACAAGGGTAGGTGGACGACACTCTCCCCTCTCGTTGCTATGCATCACCATGATCTTGCATGTGCGTAGGAAAATTATTGAAATTACTACGTTCCCGAACAGTGGTATTAAAGCCTGGTTTTATGCGTTGATGTTATATGCACGAGTAGAACACAAGTGAGTTGTGGGCGATACAAGTCATACTGCTTACCAGCATGTCATACTTTGGTTCGACGGTATTGTTGGATGAAGCGGCCCGGACCGACACTACGCGTACGCTTACGCTTACACGACACTGGTTCTACCGACGTGCTTTGCACATAGGTGGCTGGCGGGTGTCAGTTTCTCCAACTTTAGTTGAACCGAGTGTGGCTACGCCCGGTCCTTGAGAAGGTTAAAACAACACCAACTTGACAAACTAACGTTGTGGTTTTGATGCGTAGGTGAGAACGGTTCTTGCTCAGCCCGTAGCAGCCACGTAAAACTTGCAACAACAAAGTAGAGGACGTCTAACTTGTTTTTGCAGGGCATGTTGTGATGTGATATGGTCAAGACATGATGCTATATTTTATTGTATGAGATGATCATGTTTTGTAACCGAGTTATCGGCAACTGGCAGGAGCCATATGGTTGTCGCTTTATTGTATGCAATGCAATCGCCCTGTAATTGCTTTACTTTATCACTAAGCGGTAGCGATAGTCGTAGAAGCAATAGTTGGCGAGACGACAACGATGCTACGATGGAGATCAAGGTGTCGCGCCGGTGACGATGGTGATCATAGCGGTGCTTCAGAGATGGAGATCACAAGCACAAGATGATGATGACCATATCATATCACTTATATTGATTGCATGTGATGTTTATCCTTTATGCATCTTATTCTGCTTTGTTTAACGGTAGCATTATAAGATGATCTCTCACTAAATATCAAGATAAAAGTGTTCTCCCTGAGTATGCACCATTGCCAAAGTTCGTCGTGCCGAGACACCATGTGATGATCGTGTGTGATAAGCTCTACGTCCATCTACAACGGGTGCAAGCCAGTTTTGCACACGCAGAATACTCGGGTTAAACTTGACGAGCCTAGCATATGCAGATATGGCCTCGGAACACTGGAGACCGAAAGGTCAAGCGTGAATCATATAGTAGATATGATCAACATAGTGATGTTCACCATTGAAAACTACTCCATCTCATGTGATGATCGGACATGGTTTAGTTGATTTGGATCACATGATCACTTAGATGATTAGAGGGATGTCTATCTAAGTGGGAGTTCTTAAGTAATATGATTAATTGAACTTTAATTTATCATGAACCCTGTCCTGATAGTATTTGCATAACTATGTTGTAGATCAATAGCTCGTGTTGTTGCTCCCTGTTTATATTTTGATATGTTCCTAGAGAAAACTAAGTTGAAAGATGTTAGTAGCAATGATACGGATTGGATCAGTGATCTGAGGATTATCCTCATTGTTGCACAGAAGAATTATGTCCTTGATGCACCGCTAGGTGACAGAACTATTGCAGGAGCAGATGTAGACGTTTTGAACGTTTTGACAAAAGCTCGGTATGATAATTACTTGATAGTTTAGTGCACCATGCTTTACGACTTAGAACCGGGACTTCAAAAATGTCTTGAATGCCACGGCGCATATAAGATGTTCCAAGAGTTGAAATTGGTATTTCATACTCATGCCCGTGTCGAGAGGTATGAGACCTCTGATGTTACTTTGCCTACAAGATGGAGGAGAATAGCTCAACCAGTAAGCATGTGCTCAGATTGTCTGAGTACTACAACCACTTGAATCAAATGGGAGTTAATCTTCCAGATAAGATAGTGATTGACAGAGTTCTCTAGTCACTATCACCAAGTTGCTAGAACTTCATGATGAACTATAATATGCAAGGGATAACAGAAACGATTCCCAAGCTCTTCGTGATGCTGAAATTGATGAAGGTAGAAATCAAGAAAAGCATCAAGTGTTGATGGTTAACAAGACCACTAGTTTCAAGAAAAGGGCAAAGGGAAGAAGGGGAATGATGTCTACTACACAACCTTCTTCTTGTAGACGTTGTTGGGCCTCCAAGTGTAGGGGTTTGTAGGACAGTAGCAAATTTCCCTCAAGTGGATGACCTAAGGTTTATCAATCCGTAGGAGGCGTAGGATGAAGATGGTCTCTCTCAAGCAACCCTGCAACCAAATAACAAGGAGTCTCTTGTGTCCCCAACATACCCAATACAATGGTAAATTGTATAGGTGCACTAGTTCGGTGAAGAGATGGTGATACAAGTGGTATATGGATGGTAGATAAAGATTTTTGCAATCTGAAAATATAAAAACAACAAGGTAACTAATGGTAAAAGTGAGCGTAAACGGTATTGCAATGCGTTGAAACAAGGCCTAGGGTTCTACTTTCACTAGTGCAAGTTCTCTCAGCAATAATAACATAATTGGATCACATAACTATCCCTCAACATGCAACAAAGAGTCACTCCAAAGTCACTAATAGCGGAGAACAAACGAAGAGATTATGGTAGGGTACGAAACCACCTCAAAGTTATTCTTTCCAATCAATCCGTTGGGCTATTCCTATAAGTGTCACAAACAGCCCTAGAGTTCGTACTAGAATAACACCTTAAGACACAAATCAACCAAAACCCTAATGTCACCTAGATACTCCAATGTCACCTCAAGTATCTGTGGGTATGATTATACGATATGCATCACACAATCTCAGATTCATCTATTCAACCAACACATAGAACCTCAAAGAGTGCCCCAAAGTTTCTACCAGAGAGTCAAGACAAAAATGTGTGCCAACCCCTATGCATAGGTTCATGGGCAGAACCCGCAAGTTGATCACCAAATCATACATCAAGTGGATCAATAGAATACCCCATTGTCACCACGGGTATCCCACGCAAGACATACATCAAGTGTTCTCAAATCCTTAAAGACTCAATCTAATAAGATAACTTCAAAGGGAAAACTCAATCCATTACAAGAGATTAGAGGGGAGAAACATCATAAGATCCAACTATAATAGCAAAGCTCGTGATACATCAAGATCGTATCACCTCAAGAACACGAGAGAGAGAGAGATCAAACACATAGCTACTGGTACATACCCTCAACCCCGAGGGAGAACTACTCCCTCCTCATCATGGAGAGCACCGGGATTATGAAGATGGCCACCGGTGAAGGGTTCCCCCTCCGGCAGAGTGCCGGAACGGATCTAGATTGGTTTTCGGTGTCTACGGAGGCTTCTGGCGGCAGAACTCCCGATCTATTGTCGTCTTCGATAGTTTTAGGGTATATGGATATATATATAGGCAGAAGAAATACATCAGGGGAGCCACGAGGGGCCCACGAGGGTGGAGGGCGCGCCCAGGGGGTGGGCGCGCCCCCTACCTCGTGCCTTCCTCGTTGCTTCCCTTACATACACTCCAAGTCTTCTGGATTGCTTCTGTTCCAAAAGTAAGTTCCGTGAAGTTTCAGGTAAATTGGACTCCATTTGATTTTCCTTTTCTGCAATACTCTAAAACAAGGAAAAAACAGAAACTGGCACTGGGCTCTAGGTTAATAGGTTAGTCCCAAAAATAATATAAAGGTGTATAATAAAGCCCATAAACATCCAAAACAGATAATATAATATCATGGAACAATCAAAAATTATAGATACGTTGGAGACGTATCAACATCGCCAAGCTTAATTCCTGCTCGTCCTCGAGTAGGTAAATGATAAAAACAAAATTTTTGATGTGGAATGCTGCCTAACATATTTATCCATGTAATTCTCTTTATTGTGGCAAGAATATTCAGATCCATAAGATTCAATACAAAAGTTTAATATTGACATAAAAATAATAATACTTCAAGCATACTAGAAAAGCAATCATGTCTTCTCAAAATAACATGGCCAAAGAAAGCTATCCCTACAAAATCATATAGTCTGGCTATGCTCTATCTTCACTGTGGGAGTCCTGGATTAGGGGGTCTCCGGACAGCTGGACTATGTCCATTGGCCGGACTGTTAGACTATGAAGATACAAGATTGAAGACTTTGTCTCGTGTCCGGATGGGACTCTACTTGGCGTGGAAGGCAAGCTAGGCAATACGTATATGGATATCTCCTCCTTTGTAACCGACCTTGTGTAACCCTAACCCTCTCCGGTGTCTATATAAACCGGAGGGTTTTAGTCCGTAGGACAACAATCACAACATACAATCATACCGTAGGCTAGCTTCTAGGGTATAGCCTCTCTGATCTTGTGGTAGATCTACTCTTGTAACACCCATATCATCAATATCAATCAAGCAGGACGTAGGGGTTTACCTCCATCAAGAGGGCCCGAACCTGGGTAAAACTTCGTGTCCCTTGCCTCCTGTTACCATCCGGCTTAGATGCACAGTTCGGGACCCCCTACCCGAGATCCGCCGGTTTTGACACCGACATTGGTGCTTTCATTGTGAGTTCCTCTGTGTCGTCGCCGTTAGGCTTTATGGCTCCTACTATCATCGGTAGATGCGGTCCAGGGTGAGACTTTTCTCCCCGGACAGATCTTCGTATTTGGCGGCTTTGCACTGCGGGCTAATTCGCTTGGCCATCTAGAGCGGATTGAAAGCTACGCCCCTGGCCATCAGGTTAGATTTGGAAGTTTGAACTACACGACCGACATCCACGGAGACTTGATCTTCGACGGATTCGAGCCATAGCCGGGCGCGCCGCACTGTCTCGATGGGCATGACCTAGCTCTGTCGCCGGACGGTACTCCAGAGGCTGCGCCCACACCAGCTCCGACCCTTAGCTCGGAGCCAACTGCGCCAATCGAGGATGGGTGGCTAGACACCGCCTCAGGGGCTGCAGTCTCGGCGGCGATTGAGCCAAACACCAGTGCCGGACTCTCTTCCGGACCCCGAACCATCCGCCCCCTGCCAATCGAATCCGAGTGGGCGCCGATCATGGAATTCACCGCCGTGGATATCTTTCAGCACTCGCCCTTCGGCGACATTCTGAATTCACTAAGGTCTCTCTCTTTGTCAGGAGAGCCCTGGCCGGATTATGGCCAATAGGACTGGGATGCGGACGACGAAGAAATTCGACGCCCACCCACCACCCACTTTGTAGCCATTGTCGATGATTTAACCGACATGCTCGACTTCGACTCCCAAGACATCGACGGTATGGACGATGATGTAGGAGACGAACATGAACCAGCACCTATAGGGCACTGGAAAGCCACCTCGTCATATGACATATACATGGTGGATACACCCAATGAAGGCAACGACGACGAGATAGCGGAGATGACCCCTCCAAGAAGCAACCCAAGTGCCGG
The DNA here is from genome assembly GCF_018294505.1 of Triticum aestivum. NCBI lineage: Eukaryota > Viridiplantae > Streptophyta > Magnoliopsida > Poales > Poaceae > Triticum > Triticum aestivum. The sequence goes on from NC_057794.1 coordinate 485,931,166, forward strand.
CGTCAGCGGCGCCACTCTAAGTCCCGCCAAAGCAAAAGTGGTGATACCGGCGCAGGAGATAATAACACTCCGGATAGCGCCGAAGACAACGAAAACCCCCTCCAGCAAGAGTTAGATCAGGAGGATGAAGGTGCCAACTCTCCTGAGAGAGCGGCTGGCAGAGAGGAGGATGATGACAATTACATGCCCCCCTCCGAAGACGAGGCAAGCCTCGGCAACAATGAATTAGCCGTACCAGAGGATCCCGTCGAACAAGAGCGCTTCAAGCGCAGGCTTATGGCCACGGCAAATAGCTTGAAGAAAAAGCAGCAGGAGCTTCAAGCTGATCAAGATCTGCTAGCTAACAAATGGATTGAAGTCCTCGCAGCCGAGGAATATAAACTCGAGCATCCCTCCAAGAGTTATCCAAGGCGCAGGTTACTACCCCGACTGGAGGAAGAAGCGTATGATACGGCTGACCGGCCACCTCGTGGCCGCGATAGAGAGGCATTCCTGCCGAAAGCTCAGCCTCCACCCCAACGCCATCCAAATAAAAAGGCATGGGGAGATACGCCAGACCTGCGAGACATATTGGAGGACAAAGCAAAGCACTAAAGATCGATCTACCAATCACGAGGGCGCACCACTCTACTAGATGGTAAACGTCACGCCGGATACAGTAAAAGCAAATCTGGCCGGGCCGAGCACAGCGGGTAGGACCCATACGAGCTGCGTCGCGATATAGCCCAATACAGAGGCGCCGCACACCCCTTATGCTTCACAGATGAAGTAATGGAACATCAATTCCTAGAAGGTTTCAAACCTGTAAACATTGAATCATACGACGGCACAACAGATCCCGCGGTATGGATTGAGGACTTCCTCCTCCACAACCACATGGCCTGCGGTGATGACTTACATGCCATCAAGTACCTCCCACTAAAACTCAAAGGACCAGCACGACATTGGCTTAATAGCTTGCCAGCGGACTCCATTAGCTGTTGGGAAGATCTGGAAGCCGCATTCCTCGACAACTTTCAGGGCACTTATGTGTGACCACCAGACGCCGATGACTTGAGCCACATAATTCAGCAGCCAGAAGAGTCGGCCAGGCAATTCTGGACTCGGTTCCTTACAAAGAAAAACCAAATCATCGACTGTTCGGATGCGGAGGCCTTAGCGGCTTTCAAGCACAACATCCAAGACGAGTGGCTAGCCCGGCACCTTGGTCAGGAAAATCCGAAATCTATGGCAGCCCTTACGACGCTCATGACCCGCTTTTGTGCGGGAGAAGACAACTGGTTGGCTCGCAGTAACAACATATCAAAGAACCATGGTACCTCAGATACAAAGGACGGCAACAGTAGGTCACGTCGCAGCAAGCATAAGCGCCACATTAAGGGCGAAAGTACTGAGGATACGACAGTCAATGCCGGATTCAAAGGCTCTAAACCCGGTCAGCAGAAAAAGCCATTCAAACAAAGTACACCGGGTCCGTCCAACTTGGACCGTATACTCGATCGCTCGTGTCAAATACACGGCACCCCAGACAAGCCAGCCAATCACACCAACAGGGATTGCTGGGTGTTCAAGCAGGCCGGCAAGTTAATCACCGAAAACAAGGACAAAGGGCCGCATAGCGATGACGAGGAAGAACCCCGGCAGCCGCAAACCGGAGGACAGAAGAGGTTTCCCCCACAAGTGCGGACGGTGAACATGATATACACAACCCACATCCCCAAGAGGGAGCGGAAGCGTGCGCTCAGGGACGTATATGCGCTGGAGCCAGTCGCCCCGAAGTTCAACCCTTGGTCCTCCTGCCCGATCACCTTCGATCGCAGGGACCACCCCACTAGTATCCGTCATGGCGGATTCGCCGCACTGGTCCTAGACCCAATCATCGACGGATTTCACCTCACTCGAGTCCTCATGGACGGCGGCAGCAGCCTGAACCTGCTTTATCAGGACACAGTGCACAAAATGGGTATAGACCCCTCAAGGATCAAACCCACAAAGACGACCTTTAAAGGCGTCATTCCAGGCGTAGATGCCCACTGCACAGGCTCAATTACACTAGAAGTGGTCTTCAGATCCCCGGATAACTTCCGAAGCGAAGAGTTAATCTTCGATATAGTCCCGTTCCGCAGTGGTTATCACGCACTGCTCGGACGAACCGCATTCGCTAGATTCAATGCGGTACCACATTATGCATACCTCAAGCTCAAGATGCCAGGACCTCGCAGAGTTATTACAATCAATGGAAACACAGAGTGCTCTCTCCGAACAAAGGAGCACACCGCGGCCCTCGCAGCAGAAGCGCAAAGCAGCCTCTCAAGGCAATCTGCCAATTCGGTGTTTCAAAGCCCGGACACCTTCAAGCGCGCTCGGGGCAATCGGCAAATAGACCGCCTGGCGCGATCTGAGCTCGTGTAGCAATACGACGGCCACCCCAATCCCAGCCCAACGACGTTGTTCGTGCCGCATGTACATCATTACGCATTAAAAATACCATGGGCACATATGGGGAGGGGGAGGCACAACTACGGCACGTCCCAAAACGCAGCCTAAACCGCACCAGGGGCTTCCCGTTTGGTTATTTTTCTTTTTCTTTCAGGACTTCAATCTCTGGAAACACTGTCCGACATCTTTATTGCCGAACACATGATACAACAACCAAGGAGGCCGACGACTAAGGAATTTCCAGGTGGATTACAAATTTCACATAATTCCTTAGCTCGCCCTTGGAAGGGACATAGTCCTACTCTTTTGCTCATTACACTATCTATATCACTCTGCTTTAATGCAATTTTTTAATATACAATGCATGACATTATGATTATTATCGCATTTTTGTTATATGTATCCATATCTATGTGTTCATTAATGACGCCTAGCAACCATACACTCTGGTACGACCAATGCACCAGGGGCTTACGTACCCACAATATGGTGTGAAAAGTCCGAACACTTTCACAAGTGCGGCACCCCGAACTTATAGCATTATATGCATCAGCTCCGAATCATGTCTTTGGTCAAATGTTGGGTTTGCCCGGCTCCTATGTTTCGGTACCTTACATTCCGCTCTATCGGCTAAGGTAGCGCTAGGAGAACTACTGGGATTGTGCCCCGGTTCTGCCGGGCCGAGCACCTCAGTAGAGAAAGCTAAAACTGACTGTCATGATAAGGCGAGAGACTGGTCGCTGTTCGGTGAGGTTTTTCGAGTCCCTAAAGACTTATGCCGCTTAGGGCGAGGGGCCGGCTCCGTCTGGCTTACAGGCGTGTATTGCACCCCGAATTCAGCCTTTCGAATACCAGGGGCTTCACCGAAATTTAAAATTATAGAATTCTATGGCTAAGTGAGAGTGATAAAGCATTATTAGTCTGGTTGCCTTGTTCGTTGTGCTGAGCACCTCCCTCGAAGGACCCAAACATGGGAACAAGAGTGCTCAGGTCTATCCCAAACACCCCGGCACTCGTGGCATGGGGCAGAAGCCGAGGACTAGCCATCTCTCAGATTGGATAAACAGCCAAACAGAAGGTAATATTTTAAATTCACACAAGCATTGCATAGCGCATATGAAACAAGTTTTCATTACACAGGATAAAAAACGAGCAAGTCTCATTCAAATATTACATTTTGTGAACACTCATCCGCGATAAGACGGGCGCCCGGCAGAACACCCTCGTAGTACATCTCGGGGTGGCAGTGCTCCTTGCCCTCCGGCGGCCCCTCCTTGATAAGCTTCACGGCGTCTAGCTTGACCCACTGCGTTTTCACACGGGCGAAGGCCCGGCTTGCACCTTCAATGCAGACGGATCGCTTGACGACCTCTAGCTGTGGGCAGGCATCCACAAGCCGCCTCACCAGGCCGAAGAAGCTGTTCGGAAGGGCGTCGCCAGGCCACAACCGGACTATGAAGCCCTTCATGGCCTGATCGGCCGCCTTATGTAGCTCGGCCATCTGCTTCAGCTGGTCGCTCATTGGCACCGGATGTTCGGCCTCATCATACTGAGACCAGAATAGCTTCTTCGTCGAGCTTCCGTCCTCGGCCTGGTAGAATAGTGCGGCATCGGACACACTGCGGGGCAAATCTGCGAATGCTCCTGAAGAGCTCCGGATTCGGGTAAGTAATCGGTAATTCACCATTGCATGCTTGCTTTGCATATAGAAAGCCTTACCTGCCGCTATCTTCTTCATCGCGTCGATCTCCTGAAGGGCCTTCTGGGCCTCGGCCTTGGCACTCTTCGTGCTCTCACGGGCCGCGGCAAACTCAGATTCTCTCGTCTTCAAGTCAAGCTCCAACGCCTCGTGCTTCGTCACGAGAGCTTGGAGCTCTTGCTGCACCTCGCCCACCCGAGCCTCATGCCTCTCTCGCTCAGTGTGCTCCTGGGCCGCCTTTTCTTCGGCCTGGGACAGCACTTGCTTCAGGGTCGCCACCTCGGTCGTGGCCCCTGGCAAACATACAACGATCCTGTTATTTTAGCAATCGCGTCTTTTTTCTCATCTACAGACGGGGTACTACTTACCCTTGTTCTCCTCGAGCTGCCTCTTAGCAAGGCCGAGCTCTTTCTGGGACCCCTCGAGGGCCTCCTTCAGTACGGCGACCTCCGCAGTCAGTGCGGCGGACGCCAACAGCGAAGCCTGCATATGCATATTGACATACTTATATTAGACTCCTGCGATATTATTTGATCCTCTTTTCAGCTTTTCCTTATGAACACCGAACAAAGCATCAGGGGCTACTGTCTATGCGGTAATATTTCTACTACATTTTAGAAAACACTTACCTCGAAGCCTGTTAGAAGGCTAGTACAGGCTTCAGTCAATCCGCTCTTGGTGGACTGGACCTTCTGGATCACCGCACTCATGATAGTGCGGTGCTCCTCCTCGATGGAAGCGCTGCGGAGCGCTTCCAACATAGTGTCCGGCGCCTCTGGATGGACAGAGGTCACCGGCACAGGCGTCTCACCCTCCTTAAAAGGGGATCACCTACCCGAGCTCGGAGCTATTGGAGGGTCCGGCGCGGTGTTCGGCTGAGGGCCGAACTCGGAGCTCTCGGGGACCCCATCCCCTCGGCTCCCGGAGTCCGGAAGGTCACCTTGCGGCGCCTCCGGGACTGTCCCCCCTTGATTCGGTGCCTCTTGAGACAGCACCTCGGTGTCGTCGGCTGGATGAGGGGAGGTGGCCGTCGGGCTGGATCGCTATCCATGTCCGATGCACCCAGGGAGCCGTCCGAGGATATCTCGATATTGGCTCGGGGTGGCCTGCACAATTGAGTTCGGCATTAGGGAAAGCAACGCGATGAAGGAATCCTATGGGTTACTTTGGTATCCGAACACTTACGATCTCCCCTGGGGCTTGCCCCTGGGCAACCACTTGTCTTCACTTTCGTCGGCGGTGGTAGAGCTGTCCGGAAGGAGCATCCTTCCCTTCTTGGACCCTTCGGCCTCCCTAGTTGGGGCGACCTTCCTTTTCTTGTCTCCCCCAGTCGGTGGGGGGGCCTCTTCTTCCTCTTCCTCGTCTTCGGGGGAAGAGTGTGCCGCAGAGTCATCGGACGGTGAGTCCGACAACACCTGATGTCGGGAACTCTTTCGAGCTCCCTTGGCCTTCTTGGTCTTCTCCGGCACCTTATAAGGGGCCGGAGTCAGCATCTTCGTCAAAAGAGCGTTTGCGGGGCCTTCGGGCAAGGGAGCCGGACAGTCGATCTGTCCGGCCATCTTCTGCCAGTCCTGTTAACGGCACGGGAGTTTAGATCCCGCACAGAGCCAATCTATATATATAAAACAAACATCCTGTAAGAGGTAAAACAACTTACCGCACTGGCGTGGCGCTTCGTGCTGAATCCGCGATCCTCAGTAATGGGGGGAGGGACCGCGGCACCCTTGAACAGCACCCTCCAGGCATCTTCATGAGTCATGTCGAAGAGCCTATTCAGAGTTCGGTGCTGCGCCGGATTGAACTCCCACAAGGCAAACTCCCGTTGTTGGCACGGGAGTATCCGGCGAACGAGCATAACCTGGACTATGTTGACAAGCTTGAGCTTCTTATCCACCATGTTCTGAATACATGACTGGAGTCCGGTCAGCTCTTTTGAATTACCCCAGGATAGGTCCTTCTCTTTCCAGGAGGTGAGCCGCATGGGGATGCCAGATCGGAACTCAGGGGCCGCTACCCATGCGGGGTCGCGCGGCTCGGTGATATAGAACCACCCCGATTGCCACCCCTTTATGGTGTCCACGAAGGTGCCCTTGAGCCATGTGATGTTGGGCATCTTGCCCACCATGGCGCCTCCACACTCCGCCTGGCGGCCGCTCACTACCTTCGGCTTGACATTGAAGGTCTTTAGCCATAAGCCGAAGTGGGGCTTGATGCGGAGGAAGGCCTCGCACACGACGATAAACGCCGAGATGTTGAGGATGAAGTTTGGGGCTAGATCATGGAAATCCAGGCCGTAATAAAACATGAGCCCCCGGACGAAGGGATGGAGAGGGAATCCTAGTTCGCGGAGGAAATGGGTGAGGAATACCACCCTCTCATGGGGCTCGGGGGTGGGGATGAGCTGTCCCTCATCTGGGAGCCGGTGCGCGATGTCGTCATGCAGGTATCCGGCTCTCCTCAGTTTCTTGATGTCTCCCTCCATGACGGAGGAGACCTTCCACTTGCCTCCCGCTCCGGACATGGTTGGAGAAGGTTGATATGGAAGTGAGGACTTGGGCGTTAGAGCTCGAGTGTGCGGGAGTGGATGAGCAAAGGAGGAAGAAGGCATGGATAGAAAGGTGAATCCTTATCCCTTTATATGGGCGGACAAAATTAAACGTTCCCACTTGCCTAGTAAAACTCGCTTATCCCCTAAGCGCCGCAATTGATGGCGCGGTTGGGTCACCCACGCCCATATTGATAAGAATCCCGTAATAAGGGGACACGATCTCTGCTTTGACAAGACGTGTCGAAAAACTGCCTCGCGTTATGTGCAGGGCTGGTTACAAGAAACGGTTCGAATAATCACCGGGCCATGACGTAACGTCATGTTGCCAAAACAAGCTAGCAAATTGGATCTGCGAAAAAACATTATTCTCTCTGCGGTGAAATGTGGGACTTATTTTGCAGGGTCGGACACTATCCTCGTATTCAACTTCTTCTGTAATGTATTCGGAGAAGGAACCCGCCTTGCAATGCCGAAGACAACTGCGCGCCGGACTCATCATCATTGAAGCCTGATTCAGGGGCTACTGTGGGAGTCCTGGATTAGGGGGTCTCCGGACAGCCGGACTATGTCCATTGGCCGGACTGTTAGACTATGAAGATACAAGATTGAAGACTTCGTCTCGTGTCCAGATGGGACTCTACTTGGCGTGGAAGGCAAGCTAGGCAATACGTATATGGATATCTCCTCCTTTGTAACCGACCTTGTGTAACCCTAACCCTCTCCGGTGTCTATATAAACCGGAGGGTTTTAGTCCATAGGACAACAATCACAACATACAATCATACCGTAGGCTAGCTTCTAGGGTTTAGCCTCTCCGATCTCGTGGTAGATCTACTCTTGTAACACCCATATCATCAATATCAATCAAGCAGGATGTAGGGTTTTACCTCCATCAAGAGGGCCCGAACCTGGGTAAAACTTCGTGTCCCTTGCCTCCTGTTACCATCCGGCCTAGACGCACAGTTCGGGACCCCCTACCCGAGATCCGCCGGTTTTGACACCGACATTGGTGCTTTCATTGAGAGTTCCTCTGTGTCGTCGCCGTTAGGCTTTATGGCTCCTACTATCATCGGTAGCGATGCGGTCCAGGGTGAGACTTTTCTCCCCGGACAGATCTTCGTATTTGGCGGCTTTGCACTGCGGGCTAATTCGCTTGGCCATCTAGAGCGGATTGAAAGCTACGCCCCTGGCCATCAGGTTAGATTTGGAAGTTGAAATACACGGCCGACATCCACGGAGACTTGATCTTCGACGGATTCGAGCCACAGCCGGGCGCGCCGCACTGTCTCGATGGGCATGACCTAGCTCTGCCGCCGGACGGTACTCCAGAGGCCGCGCCCACACCAGCTCCGACCCTTAGCTTGGAGCCAACTACGCCAATCGAGGACTGGTGGCTAGACACCGCCTCAGGGGCTGCAGTCTCGGCGGCGATCGAGCCAAACACCAGCATAATCCTCTGCGCAACCCGTGACTCCAAGGTGCCGGACTCTCTTCCGGACCCCGAACCATCCGCCCCCTGCCAATCGAATCCGAGTGGGCGCCAATCATGGAATTCACCGCCGCATATATCTTTCAGCACTCGCCCTTCGGCGACATTCTAAATTTACTAAAGTCTCTCTCTTTGTCAGGAGAGCCCTGGCCGAATTATGGCCAATAGGACTGGGATGCGGACGACGAAGAAATTCGACGCCCACCCACCACCCACTTTGTAGCCACTGTCGATGATTTAACTGACATGCTCGACTTCGACTCCCAAGACATCGACGGTATGGACGACGATGTAGGAGACGAACATGAACCATCACCTATAGGGCACTGGAAAGCCACCTCATCGTATGACATATACATGGTGGATACACCCAATGAAGGCAATGACGACGAGTTAGCGGAGGATGACCCCTCCAAGGAGCAACCCAAGCACCGGCGTCAGCGGCGCCACTCTAAGTCCCGCCAAAGCAAAAGTAGTGATACCGGCGCAGGAGATAATAACACTCCGGATAGCGCCGAAGACAACGAAAACCCCCTCCAGCAAGAGTTAGATCAGGAGGATGAAGGTGCCAGCTCTCCTGAGAGAGCGGCTGGCGGAGAGGAGGATGATGACAATTACATGCCCCCCTTCGAAGACGAGGCAAGCCTCAGCAACGATGAATTCGCCGTACCATAGGATCCCGTCAAACAAGAGCGCTTCAAGCGCAGGCTTATGGCCACGACAAATAGCCTGAAGAAAAAGCAGCAGCAGCTTCAAGCTGATCAAGATCTACTAGCTGACAAATGGACTGAAGTCCTTGCAGCCAAGGAATATAAACTCGAGCATCCCTCCAAGAGTTACCCAAGGCACAGGTTACTACCCCGACTGGAGGAAGAAGCGTATGATATGGCTGACCGGCCACCTCGTGGCCGCGATAGAGATGCATTCCTCCCGAAAGCTCAGCCTCCACCCCAACGCCATCCAAATAAAAAGGCATGGGGAGATACGCTAGACCTGCGAGACATATTAGAGGACAAAGCAAAGCACTAAAGATCGATCTATGGATCACGAGGGCGCACCACTCTACTAGACGGTAAACGTCACGCCGGATACAGTAAAAGCAAATCTGGCCGGGCCGAACACAGCGGGTAGGACCCATACGAGCTGCGTCGCGATATAGTCCAATACAGAGGCGCCACACACCCCTTATGCTTCACAGACGAAGTAATGGAACATCAATTCCCAGAAGGTTTCAAACCTGTAAACATTGAATCATACGACGGCACAACAGATCCCGCGGTATGGATTGAGGACTTCCTCCTCCACATCCACATGGCCCGCGGTGATGACTTACATGCAAAAATAATATAAAGCTATCCCAAAAATAGGTTAGTCCCAAAAATAATATAAAGGTGTATAATAAAGCCCATAAACATCCAAAACAGATAATATAATAGCATGGAACAATCAAAAATTATAGATACGTTGTGTCGGTGTACTAGAATAGGGGTACCCTAGTACCCCGAACTTGTGCACGGGCAGTTGCAGCACCCCGCGGCAAGGCTTGCTGGGCTAACACCAAGATCCTCCGTGGTTCCCTTGAAGCCATTCAAGAACAAAGTATTTAAGCTCAGGAGACAAGGCCCCGGCAAGAGGAGCTTGCCGAGAAGGCCAACCGAGGCACTCCAAGGAACTTACCGCGACGCGCCACGCGCTCCGGCAAGGCAACAAGGCCCCGGCAAGAGGAGCTTGCCGGGAAGACCAACCAAGGTACCTCGAGGCCCGGTGAGCGACAAGCCTCCGGACCCGACAAGATAACAGCAGCGGCAAGGCGCTTGCCGCGGCAGGCGGCCACTCTGTGCCCACGCTCCAGCGCATCCACCAACGTGTCGCTCTGGGGGCCTCTCCAGGCGCGCGTGGCGGGAGGCTGTGCAGCCAGCGGTGCGCAGTGGCATGCGAAGCTGACAAGATCGCCATCGTGGCGAACGGTGGCGCCCCTAACGGTCCTTTTCTGCACTGTTTGGGCGACTCATACGGGCATTTAATGCCCTTGTCCCCTGCCGTCAGGGTTAGGTAGGGTGCACTGTGCAAGTAACTGTACCAACCAGCTCACTTTTTACATTTGTACCCTTCTCTGCATTGCCACCTGTCGGTGACCCCTTTAGCGTATAAAAGGAGGCCCATGCGCAACGTAGAGGGGGTTCGGGGGGAGAGGTTCGCAAGGTTTCGACTCATTCGTAAGCCAGAAAACACTTAGCTCTCGCGAGCAAGATCATAATACAACCAGACAAGCAGCAGTAGGAGTGTTATCTCTCCGGAGAGCTCCGAAGCTGGGTAAACTGCTCGTGTGCTTCGCCTCGATCTGCTCTTCGTGTGATCTCCGCCCCCCGCCGAACCGAAAGGGGCTCGGTCCGCCGGCCCCATAGGTGTTCGTGGATCAGTTTCCCTCGACATCTTTGGCGCGCCAGGTAGGGGGCGTCGAGATTGTGTGAACCTGATCCAATGTTCACACGAGCTAGATATTCATTCCCTACATCAACATGCCACCGAAGAAGAAGACTTCGGCGGAAGCCGCTCCGTCCACGTCACTTCCGCCACCGTTGGAGCAAACGGGTGGTGGAATGGACGCCGACGGAAGGATGGACGTCGACGAGGAAGCTTATGATGCTGCCAGGTCCAAGGACATGGCTGCACAAACCTCGGCGACTGTACATGTCCCGCGCCACTCTCAGGAGGCGCAAGACCAACAGCGTCATGGCACTTCCAGTGCCATACGCATGATAGGCCAAGACCAAGCTGGTGGATCTCGGGGCGCTCAAGACCAGCATGCACGCCAGCGTGCTGGCACGAGCGGGGCACGGTCGCCTGGACGGGATACTGCTCCTTCTAACATAGTTAGAAGTCCGAGCACGTCCCGCTCCTCGCGCTGTCCGCCACTGCCACCCACCACTCCAGCAGAAGCTTTGGCGCGAGCTCAACTGCTCCTAGATTACCCTCCGACGTCGGACAAGATCGACGAATGGAGGGCCACCATTCAGAGTCTCATCGGCTATGCCAACGGCGACACTCCATGGCGGCTGAGCGCGTCGCCGCCGCGGCAGGGTTGCCGAGCGCGAGCCGGTGGCGACAAAACGGGTGGAGGTGCAACTACCATGCAATCACCGCCCCGAAGGCCAAGATCGCCGACTCGCCAGATCCACTTCGACAGCGACTCCACCGCATCTTCGGATCCACGAGCTCGTCGCGATCAGTGCCAAGTTCTTCATGATCGACAACAAGAAGACGCTCGAACTCGCATCGAGCGCTGAAGAGAAGCGCGATGTCAATCCGACAAGCGCGCTAGGCCCTCTGTTGACATGCATGCGCCAGGGGAACCAGGCGATCTTCCGTACGCGGTAGGTTGCCCTGCGTTCACTCGTGAGCTGCAGCAAGTCCAGTGGCCCAGCATGAAGAACTTCAAGCCAGACGTACCGGAGAAGTACGACGGCAAGACGCATCCATCGGAGTTCCTTAACATTTACACCATTGCGGTGCAGGCTGCTGGGGGACGGGATGACAAGATCCTTGCCAACTACTTCCCGCTGGTACTCAAGCCCAACGTCAGGTCCTGGCTCATGCACTTGCCGGACAACTGCATATCCTCTTGGGCTGATCTGTGCCATCAGTTTGTCGGCGCCTTCACAGGCGGACACAAGCCTCATGGCCAGGAGAGTGATCTTCATCTGCTCGCCCAGAAGGAAGGAGAACCCCTGCGCAAGTACATTCAGAGATTCAGCAGTGTGCAGCACAACATCCCAGACGTCCACCCTACCGCGGTGATCAGCGCGTTCCATCAGAACATGCGGAACCGCAGGATGCGGGAGGAAATGGCGATGTGCAAGATCAGGGACGTCAGTGAGTTATATGCACTGGCCGACAAGTGTGCACGCGCTGAGGAAGGGAGGAGACTCCCCGGAGAGAATGTAGGAGCGGGAGGATCTGACAGTGAAGATGCTGCTCTGGCAAGGAAAAACCGGCGGCGGAACAACAGAAGGAGGAAAGGCAAAGATGTGCTAGTTGTTGAGCAGTCCGGCAACGGTGGTGGCGCCAAGGAAGCCAAAGCTGGTGACTCCGGCAAGGAGGTTGCCGCGGAGGTGGCGGTCGCCGACAAGCAGGACGGCACCAACAAGCAGTATTGCAAGATCCACCGCACCAAGGGCCATGATCTCCAGAACTGTAAGAAAGTCGAGCAGCTTGTTGAGCAACAAAAAGCTGAATACGAGCGGCGCGACAAGGAGAAGGCCCAGGAAGGTGCTGGGGGATCTGGCAAGAAACGTCCTGGCCGAGGAGGACGCCGCGGCAAGGCCAAGCAACGGCAAGGAGACAGACCTCCCCGCGGCCGCGACAAGGATGAAGATGACGACGATGATGAAGACATGGATGATGAGGAGACTGATGAGCAGGAGTTCCAGAAAGCCATAGAGGTCCTGTGCGTTGACGGTGGTGCTTCTCTGCACACCTCGCACCGCCAGCTCAAGCAGTGGGTGCGGGAAGTTAATGCAGCAGAACCACCCGTCGAGTCACGCAAGCCTCTAAAATGGTCCAGCACGCTTATCATCTTTGATATTGAGGACCACCCTGATCGCATAACTGCGGTCGGGTGCTTGCCGATGTTGGTTTCACCAACAATCCGCAACCTCAATGTCACTAAGATGCTAGTTGACGGCGGGGCCGGCTTGAACCTGATCTCCTCCGCGGTGCTCCAGAAACTCCAGATCCCTGACAGCGAGCTCGAAGAGACCGGTACATTTCAAGGAATCAACCCGGGAAGGAGCAAGCCGAAGGGAAAGATCACGTTGCCGGTAACATTTGGCAGCGAGCTGAACTTCAGGACTGAGAGGGTCACGTTTGATGTTGCTGACTTTCCATTACCTTACAATGGAATTCTTGGTCGTCCGGCACTCGCCAAGTTCATGGCAGCCTCTCACTATGCGTACAACGTACTGAAAATGCCAGGCCCGATAAGTGTCATCTCTGTCCCTGGCGACAAGAAGGATGCTCTTATCTGTGCCGACAAGATCTACCGGGAAGCAGCAGCCGCAGCAGAACGCAAGACACTTGCCGCTGAAGCTCCCGGGGGGAAGAAGAAGATCAAGTCCGGCAAGAGCTCTGATGCCTACTCCGGTAAGCGCGCCTCTTCGGAGTGCTGCGCTACCGTCGAGGACGCACCATCGAGCTCCACCGGCAAGTGTAAGAAGGCAATGACAGCTCCACCTGAGACCAAGAAGGTGTCCGCCAAGGAGGACGGTGCTGGTGGTACCTTCACCATCAGCGCCACTCTTGACCCCCAAATAGGAAAGCGCGCTCGTTGCTTTCCTGTGGGCGAATGTCGACGTGTTTGCGTGGCAACCGTCTGATATCCCCGGTGTTCCCAGGAAAGTAATTGAGCACCACCTTGCCGTCTGTCCTCATGCGCGGCCCGTCAAGCAGAAAGTCAGGAAACAGGCAGTGGAGCGCCAAGAATTCATCGCAGAAGAAATCAAGAAGTTGGAAGCAGCAGGCCTTGTTAGAGGAGTGCTCCATCCCACATGGTTGGCCAATCCTGTTGTCGTGCGCAAGGCTAATGGGAAATGGAGGCTTTGTATTGACTTCACTGATGTTAATAAAGCTTGTCCCAAAGACCCATTTCCCTTGCCGCGCATTGACCAGATTGTTGACTCCACAGCCGGATGTGATTTGCTTTCATTTCTTGATGCATAATCAGGATACCATCAGATCTTCATGGCAGAAGAGGATGAAGAGAAAACCGCATTTATCACCCCGTGTGGCACGTACTGCTTCGTACGGATGCCTTTCGGTTTGAAGAATGCTGGTTCAACATTCGCAAGGGTAGTCCACCACGCTTTTGAGCCGCAGATGCACAGAAATGTGGAAGCCTACATGGATGACATAGTGGCCAAGAGCAAGAACAGAGCGACCCTGATTCAAGATTTAGACGAGACATTTGCAAATCTGCGCAAGATCAACCTCAAGCTTAACCCCGAGAAGTGCGTGTTTGGAGTCCCTTCCGGCAAGCTTCTCGGGTTCTTCGTGTCTTAGTGGGGAATTGAAGCCAATCCCGACAAGATCAAGGCCATTAAGCAGATCGAAGCACCAAAGCGCGTCAAGGATGTATGAAGGCTTGCCGGTTGCGTGGCTGCTCTCAGCTACCGTCGAGGACGCACCATCGAGCTCCACCGGCAAGTGTAAGAAGGCAATGACAGCTCCACCTGAGACCAAGAAGGTGTCCGCCAAGGAGGACGGTGCTGGTGGTACCTTCACCATCAGCGCCACTCTTGACCCCAAATAGGAAAGCGCGCTCGTTGCTTTCCTGCGGGCGAATGTCGACGTGTTTGCGTGGCAACCGTCTGATATCCCCGGTGTTCCCAGGAAAGTAATTGAGCACCACCTTGCCGTCTGTCCTCATGCGCGGCCCGTCAAGCAGAAAGTCAGGAAACAGGCAGTGGAGCGCCAAGAATTCATCGCAGAAGAAATCAAGAAGTTGGAAGCAGCAGGCCTTGTCAGAGGAGTGCTCCATCCCACATGGTTGGCCAATCCTGTTGTCGTGCGCAAGGCTAACGGGAAATGGAGGCTTTGTATTGACTTCACTGATGTTAATAAAGCTTGTCCCAAAGACCCATTTCCCTTGCCGCGCATTGACCAGATTATTGACTCCACAGCCGGATGTGATTTGCTTTCATTTCTTGATGCATACTCAGGATACCATCAGATCTTCATGGCAGAAGAGGATGAAGAGAAAACCGCATTTATCACCCCATGTGGCACGTACTGCTTCGTACGGATGCCTTTCGGTTTGAAGAATGCTGGTTCAACATTCGCAAGGGTAGTCCACCACGCTTTTGAGCCGCAGATGCACAGAAATGTGGAAGCCTACATGGATGACATAGTGGTCAAGAGCAAGAATAGAGCGACCCTGATTCAAGATTTAGATGAGACATTTGCAAATCTGCGCAAGATCAACCTCAAGCTTAACCCCGAGAAGTGCGTGTTTGGAGTCCCTTCCGGCAAGCTTCTCGGGTTCTTCGTGTCTCAGCGGGGAATTGAAGCCAATCCCGACAAGATCAAGGCCATTGAGCAGATCGAAGCACCAAAGCGCGTCAAGGATGTACGAAGGCTTGCCGGTTGCGTGGCTGCTCTCAGCAGGTTTATCTCTAGATCTGCTGAGCGCGCCCTGCCATTTTTCAAAATTTTGAAAAAGGCAGGTCCAGTAAAATGGACTCCGGAGGCGGAGGCTGCGCTGCAGGACTTGAAGAGATACCTGTCCTCCACTCCAACACTTGTCGCACCTAAGCCGCAAGAGAAGTTGCTGCTGTATATAGCGGCAACCAATCAAGTGGTTAGTGCTGCGTTAGTGGCGGAGAGGGAGGCAGATGATGAGCCAGCAACCACGGCAGATGCATCCAGCGACAAGCAGGGGGCTTCGCCGACAAGCTCTAGTCCCGACAGAGATGGATCTGCACAGGAGCATGATAAGATGCAGAAGAGAATGGTGCAGCGTCCAGTTTACTTTGTCAGTTCCCTTCTACAGGGGGCTAGATCAAGGTACTCTGGTGTGCAGAAGTTGCTTTTCGGCCTCCTCATGGCCTCGAGAAAGCTGCGCCATTACTTCCAAGCACATGAGATCATAGTCGTCACTTGCTTTCCGCTGAAGAGGATACTGCAAAATCCAGAAGCGACAGGCAGGATTGTCGAGTGGGCGCTGGAACTGTCAAGCTTTGGCCTCAAGTTTGAGAGCACTTCAACTATCCAAAGCAGGGCATTGGCAGAGTTCATAGCAGAATGGACGCCAACACCAGATGAAGAAATTCCAGAGACGAGCATCCCCGTCAAAGAGGCAAGCAAAGAGTGGCTGATGTACTTTGATGGTGCCTTCTCGCTGCAAGGCACCGGTGCGGGCGTGCTGCTTGTCGCGCCCACCGGAGAGCACCTCAAGTACGTAGTCCAGATGCACTTTCCCAAGGAGCAAGCAACCAACAATACTGCAGAGTATGAAGGATTGCTTGCCGGTCTCAGAATCGCAGCAGACCTTGGGATCAAGAAGCTCATCGTCAGGGGTGACTCATAGCTTGTCGTCCGCCAAGTGAACAAGAACTACCAGAGTCCATTGATGGAAGCATATGTTGATGAAGTGAGGAAGCTAGAAGAGCACTTTGACGGCCTACAGATGGAGCATATCCCAAGAGCTCAGAATGACATTGCTGATGGCCTGTCAAAGTGCGCCGCACTAAAGTTACCTGTGGAACCAGGGATCTTTGTGCTCAAGTTGACTCAACCATCCGTAATACCATCAACTGGACAAAGCAAGAAGAGGAAGTTGGTTTCTGGTGACTACTTTCCGGCAGAGCTCCCCGAAGCCGCCGCCAAGAAAGTCCCCAAGATCAACACCAAGGATGTTGAGGGGCAGTCTGCTCCGGCAAGCCTTATGGTTTGTTCCGTTGAAGCAGACGCTCCCGACAAGTTTTGCTCCGGCAAGCTTGCCGGGGAACATCAAGCTCCGGCAGGGCCGCAAGTCCTTGCCGTAGAAGCGGATGTTCCCGCAGCAGCAGATGTGCCTTTAGTCCTTGTTGTCGAGCCACAAGCTCCAGCATGGGCACAACAGATTGTCCATTTCCTTCAGATAGGAAAACTTCCCGAAGAGCAAGAAGAAGCGGAAAAAGTAGCCCGGTAGTCAAGTATGTACCAGTTTGTCGATAGCATACTGTACAGAAGAAGACTCAACGGTGTGAAATTGAAGTGTATTTGCCGGGAAGATGGACAAAAGCTGTTGGCAGAGATACATGGAGGCATATGTGGCCACCACATTGGCGCAAGAGCACTTGCCGGCAAAGCTTTCCGGCAAGGTTTCTTTTGGCCGACAGCCCTCCAGGATGCAACTGCACAAGTAACCAAGTGTGAAGCGTGCCAGTTCCACTCCAAACAGATACACCAGCCAGCTCAAGCTCTCCAGACGATCCCTTTATCCTGGCCATTTTCGGTCTGGGGGCTCGATATCCTTGGCCCTTTCCCCCGAGCTGTCGGGGGCTTTGAGTACTTGTACGTCGCAATCGACAAGTTCACAAAGTGGCCGGAAGTGCAGCCAGTGAGGAAGGTGACAGCACAGTCAGCAGTCAAGTTCTTCAGGTCAATTGTTTGCCGTTTCGGGATCCCTAACAGGATCATCACCGACAACGACACGCAATTCACGAGCCGCACCTTCATGCAGTACGTGCAAGACCTTGGCGCCAAGGTCTGCTTCGCTTCTGTTGCTCATCCGAGAAGCAACGGTCAAGCAGAGAGGGCAAATGCTGAAGTGCTGCGCGGGCTCAAGACCAGAACTTTCGACAGGCTGCACAAGTGCGGAAGAAACTGGATCGAGGAGCTGCCGGTGGTTCTTTGGTCGATCAGAACGACGCCAAATCGAGCCACTGGCGAGACGCCTTTCGCTCTAGTCTATGGAGCAGAGGCAGTTCTCCCCACGGAACTCGTATACGGATCGCCTCGAGTGCTCGCTTATGATGAGCTTGAGCAAGAACAGCTGCGACAAGACGACGTGCTGCTCCTTGAGGAAGATCGTCTTCAGGCTGCTGTACGAGGTGCTCGATACCAGCCAGCTTTGCGCCGCTACCATAGCCGCAAAGTTAAGGCCAGAAGCTTCGAGGAAGGCGACCTTGTTCTTTGGCGCGTTCAGTCCGCCAAGAATTCCAACAAGTTGACGCCAAAGTGGGAAGGCCCTTATCGGGTGAAACGAGTCACAAGGCCCGGCGCTGTCCGCCTTGAGACCGAAGATGGCATTCCGGTGAGCAACTCTTGGAACATAGAACATCTTCGTAAGTTTTTCCCGTAGGGCGCGGTTGCCGGAACCCGTTCCGGCAACCACCTTTTGTACAAGTCTTGCCGCTGTTGCATGTAATCCTTTGTACAAAGCCGGGCGCAGATCCCGTGCATAAGTAAAACCCCATGTGCTCCGCACAAATTGTCCATTTCATGCATTAGTTTCTTTCTTGCATGCGTTATCTGACACTTTGTGCAGCACCTACATCCGGTAAGCAATAACGAGCCGAAGGGCTCCATATCATTATTTTCTCTTCTTTCTTCTTTTCAACAAAGGAAAAGAAGGTTCCCTCGCACACAAGTTTGCCGGGGGGGAAGGAGAAGATTGTGGTATGGACCAGGCGTCGTTCAAGCAAAGTTTTGCCTTGCCGGGAAGCAAACGACAGAAAAGCTAAGTTGCCAAAGTTTGAGCAATCAGTTTTTAAATTTTTGAGTTATCTTCCTTGAACGACCCTGCTTTGTATGGAAAACCTGTGCGCGGAGGAACCAACTCATGGCTAGTTGCGCCCTTACTTTGTTTCGAGTCCGCTCAACAACTTAAGTGTGCTGCATCTAGTCGCGACGAGGTTTCTTGTCGGAAGCAGTGCCGCCAGCAGGCTGCTGAAGTTCCGCACTCAGCGCTCGCGGCTCGGGTGCCTGCGCCGACAAGTTCCCTAGAAGCGTAGGGTAAAAACATACAAAGGAAGGAATCTAGTAGAGGAAATAACATAGCAATTGATAATAGAAATAAAGTTATATTACAAGATAACTCGTCGCAGCTCTAACAGACTGTTTTCATAACATGATTAGCAGCGACAAGGGAAAAGAAGAAATGGACGGCCTAGTCTACGCGGTCGCCCTCAACCCTCTTGATCTCGCTCACCTTGTCCACAATGGGTGCGACAAGGGCCTTGAGTGCGTCCCGATCAGCGTCTGGCGGCAAGGACTTGAGGACGTTGGTGAAGTTGAGGCCTGGATTGCGGAAGGCCACCTTCATCAGCACCTTCTGGAGAACCCCGGCGCAGATTTTGTGCGACTCGTCGGCCAGCTGCTTTGGGATCCTTTCCCGGAGCCGCTGGAGTGCCGTCGCCACGCCCTTGAAGAACAGGCTGAGCTTGGCCCTGGGTTGAGATTCTCATCGGAGGGATACCCAAAGTCCTCCATCCCCAGCCGCGCCAGCTCCTCGTTGATGACTGCGGCAATATTCACCAGACCCTCGGTCCAGTGCTCCACAGTATCTCTGAACGAGTTCTGGGTAACTGCGATGCTTTCCAGCAGCGCCTTGTCAGCTTTGACCTTCTCCGACAAGGTCTTCTCCCGCTCCTTGGCGGCCTCCAGCGTCTGCATCAGCGTGGCCAGCTTCAACTCCAGGTCCGCATTGGAATCCTTGGCGGCGCTGAGCTCCTTGCCCCTCTCAGCGAGAAGACCTTGCAGCTCACCGTGGGCGGCAGCATCCTTCTCACGCTCACGCTTGAGCGCGGCAAGCTCCTCACCGCTCTTCCCAATGTTGGCCTCCAGCTGCGCCACCTTCTCCTCCAGCTCTTTCTTGGCAGCCTCTGCGATTGCGACAGCGTCCTTTGCCTCCTTGAGCGCCCCGCCAAGTGCTTGCTCGCGCTCGGCGAGCTCCTCCTCGTAGCTATCGAGGTTGGCCTTCCGCTGCACCAATTCACCTTCTCGCGCGGACTGCTTCTCGGCGGCCAGCCTTTGTTCCTCCTCAGCTTCGGCCTTCTCGAGAAGGAAGGCCGTGCGCTCCTCGTCGAGTCGCTCCCGCTCCTGTGCCAGGGACCGGAGAGCTTCTCGATTGTGGCCCCAGAGCTCCTCCGCGCGCTTCTCCATGTCAACTCCCGCCTTCGCGACAAGCGCTTCCCGGGAAGCCAGCTTGGCTTGCCGTACGCGGTAGAGTGACAGCAGCTTCCGCAGCAGCTGCTCCTCCTCAGGCTCGCCATTGCTGCTGCTGGGCGCGTCGACCAACGACAGTCCAGCAGAGGCGAGCACCTCCTCATCGAAAGTTTCCCCCTCGACCGGCACCCTGGAGCTCGACGCCCAGGGTAGCTTGATGAAGATATTGTCACCGGCCTTCAAGTAGGCGCCGGGCTAGGGCTCCTCGAAGCCCGGCTCCGCAGAAGCAGCAGAGGGATCGGCGGTCGGCGTAGCGCCTAGCGCTCCTGCGGCCTCAGGGTCGTTAGTGCAATCGCCCGACCCCTCGCCGGCTTCTGCGGCGGCAGCCTTGGCGGCCTCCTCACCGGCGGTCTCATCAGCACCGGCCCCTTCCTCGCCGGCGCCCTCTGTCTCCATTGGCTCAGCAGCAGATGGGTCTGAAGAACGAAGAAGGGAGAAAAATCAATCAAAAATCCAAGAGAAGAAAATCAGAAGAAGAAGAACCCAAGGGAAAGTTTTTGGACAAGTGAATTACCTGTGCCAAGATCTGCAGTTGCGGTCTCGGCCGCCGCAGGATCGACGGTGCTGCCCCTTGCCGGAGAGTTCGCCCTTGCCGGAGAGCGCTCCCTTACCGGGAACCCCTCCCTTGACGGCGTAGTCGAAGCAGATGGCACTTCGGGACCGGCTTCCGGGCGCTCCTAATGTTGCTGCTCTGCTCCTACACAAATCAACAAGCAAGATATCAACAAAGGAAAAAGCACTCATGCGTGCCCGACAGCAGAAAGCTAACTATGAACTTACGCTGGGGGCTGCGTTGGGGGCTGCTTTGAGGAGTGGTTGCCGGGTCCGTCAAGGTGGTCTCGGACCCACCTCCTGCTGACACGGTGGGGTCATCCTCGATGACAATCACCGCGGCCTTGGCCCTCTTCGCCGCTCTCTGGGCCAGCGTCCTGAAAAGAAAGGAGTCCAGATTGAAGCAAGTCAGATACAAGATAAAAACAGCAAGATTGAAGAACTACAAGAGCACCAAAGAAACTTACTCTTCTTCCTCCTCGTCGGAGCTGAGCGCGGAAAGATCGAAGTCTGGCTCCCTTCCGGTGCGGCGAGGCGGAGGAGTAGGATCCCTTGCCCGCTTGGCGGGGGCGGTGGCGGTGGCCCGGGAAGATCCCGCTCCAGTTGCCGCTGCTGCGTGGGGCGCTCCCGCGGCAACATTGCTTGCCGCGGTAGAGCGTGTCGCACGGCTTGGCGGCTGTTAACCCGGCTGCCGCCCCGCTACGTCCGCGGCCCTGCGAAGACGCCTTCTTGGTGGGGCCGGGGGCTCCGCCTGCGGCAAGCCTTCTGAAGGCTCGGGCTCTTCCTCGCCGGCCTCGCTCGGCTCAGCTTCAGAACCGGCAGGCTCTCCCTCGCCAATGAACTCCGCGCGCTCGGCGAGGTTTGCCGCCTCTGCAGCCTCCGCCTCCTCCATAGTGAACCCGAACGCGCCCGCGGCAGCTGCGGCCGCAACCTCTTCCGCCCTAGTGGCGATGCGCTGCAGCTCCTCGTCGGTGGTGTCACGGGTGAGGCTCTTCTGCTTGTCAGCGTGGACCGGCACTTCTTCCAAGTTGTCGAAGAACGCTTGCACGACGTCATCCGCAGGCTCTTGCCAAGTTGGAACGATTCCGTGTGAATCGCACAACGGCATCATGGCGCGGATCCGGTCAAGCGAAGAATTGTTGCACAATGGAACGACGCCCCTCGGCAGCGTGAATGGGTGCTGGGGGTCGCGTTTGAACAACTCCAGGAGCATTGCATCCAGCTCCAAGACGGTGAAGTTGTAGTTGAGGCCCGGCCGCAGCCTCATGATGTCCACCGAGTTCTTGAATTCCCAGGCGGGCCTCCCCCTCTCCTGCAGGGGGGCGATGCGGCGGCGGAGGAAATCTGCGCCTACAGCGCCTACAGTGAGCCCGGCAAGCCTGAGGCGAAGAATCCTAGTGATGGCGATCTTCAGCCTCTCATATTCCGGGGCCACGTTGCTCCAGTCATTGCCGCGCACTATTGGAGCTTGGCGCACGGCAGTGAAGGGCTGCGGATTCTCCTCGACGATCCAGCACCACTCCGCTCTCCACTCCTCCCACTTGCTGCGGAGCTCACCCTCCAAGTACGCCTCCTTCTTGCCAACTCTCGAGATCCAGGCGATCCCTCCGGCAAGCGGCTCTCCTCTCTCTACCCGAGGTATGAAGAAGTGGCGGAAAAGGGCAACATTGGGGTGGACTCCGACAAAGTTTTCGCACAAATGTGCGAAAACTGCCATGGTCAGAACGTCGTTGGGGGTGAAATCAAGGAGGAGGAAGCCGTAGGTGTTCATGATATCGCAGAAGAACTCCGAGAAGGGCGGGCAGAGCCCGCAATAGAAGAACAATGCGAAGAATGGGTACCCGTTTGGAGCCAGTTCCGAAGCAGCGGCCGGGAGTACCCTCGTGCGCGGATGCGTCCGCGTCTCCGTCGCCCAAAAGAGGTAGAAGTACTCCCTCAGCTCCTTCACGCCGAGCTGGGGGGAGAAGATCGCCCGCTCCTTCCGCAGCGCCGCGAGCCACTGCGCCTCGGCCGACTTCACGCCCTTTCCCTTGTCGGCTTTTGGAGCCATGGCGGAGGTGGTGGGGGAGGTCGACGGCGTTGGTGATGCTGGTGGCAATGGGGGGCGGAGCGCTGCCCTCTCGGCTTCGAGAAGAAGGGGGGGGGGCGGCGGAGGTTCGTGAAGATGGAGTAGTAGCAACCAGCGAGGGGGAACGAACTGCCCCTGTTTCCTCTACTTATAAAGAGAGACGGGGCGGACGTTTTGCCCTTCCGAATAAAGAACCACCCACGATCTCTCCCACGATGCCGCATTCAACGCATGCCGTTAGGGGAGAGCGCGGTGGATACGGAGCGAGATTCGGCGTGGCCCAGTCCACATGTGCCCGTGCCCTGTCTTGGGCCTGGCCCAACAGCGCTCGGCACCGTGTCTGGCCCAGGCCCGGGGGCTCCTGTCGGTGTACTAAAATAGGGGTACCCTAGTACCCCGAACTTGTGCACGGGCAGTTGCAGCACCCCGCGGCAAGGCTTGCCGGGCTAACGCCAAGATCCTCCATGGTTCCCTTGAAGCCATTCAAGAACAAAGTATTTAAGCTCAGGAGACAAGGCCCCGGCAAGAGGAGCTTGCAGGGAAGGCCAACCGAGGCACTCCAAGGAACTTACCGCGACGCGCCACGCACTCCGGCAAGGCAACAAGGCCCCGGCAAGAGGAGCTTGCCGGGAAGACCAACCAAGGTACCTCGAGGCCCGGTGAGCGACAAGCCTCTGGACCCGACAAGATAACAGTAGCGGCAAGGCGCTTGCCGCGGCAGGCGGCCACTCTGTGCCCACGCTCCGCGCATCCACCAACGTGTCGCTCTGGGGGCCTCTCCAGGCGCGCGTGGCGGGAGGCTGTGCAGCCAGCGGTGCGCAGTGGCATGCGAAGTTGACAAGATCGCCATCGTGGCGAACGGTGGCGCCCCTAATGGTCCTTTTCTGCACTGTTTGGGCGACTCAGACGGGCATTTAATGCCCTTGTCCCCTTCCGTCAGGGTTAGGTAGGGTGCACTGTGCAAGTAACTGTACCAACCACCTCACTTTTTACATTTGTACCCTTCTCTACGTTGCCACCTGTCGGTGACCCCTTTAGCGTATAAAAGGAGGCCCATGCGCAACGTAGAGGGGGTTCAGGGGGAGAGGTTCGCAAGGTTTCGACTCATTCGTAAGCCAGAAAACACTTAGCTCTCGCGAGCAAGATCATAATACAACCAGACAAGCAACAGTAGGAGTGTTATCTCTCCGGAGAGCTCCGAAGCTGGGTAAACTGCTCGTGTGCTTCGCCTCGATCTGCTCTTCGTGTGATCTCCGCCCCCCGCCGAACCGAAAGGGGCTCGGTCCGCCGGCCCCATAGGTGTTCGTGGATCAGTTTCCCCCGACACGTTGGAGACGTATCAACATCGCCAAGCATAATTCCTGCTCGTCCTCGAGTAGGTAAATGATAAAAACAAATTTTTTGATGTGGAATGCTGCCTAACATATTTATCCATGTAATTCTCTTTATTGTGGCAAGAATATTCAGATCCATAAGATTCAAGACAAAAGTTTAATATTGAGATAAAAATAATAATACTTCAAGCATACTAGAAAAGAAATCATGTCTTCTCAAAATAACATGGCCAAAGAAAGCTATCCCTACAAAATCATATAGTCTGGCTATGCTCTATCTTCACTGTGGGAGTCCTGGATTAGGGGGTCTCGGACAACCGAACTATGTCCATTGGCTGGACTGTTAGACTATGAAGATACAAGATTGAAGACTTCGTCTCGTGTCCGGATGGGACTCTACTTGGCGTGGAAGGCAAGCTAGGCAATACGTATATGGATATCTTCTCCTTTGTAACCGACCTTGTGTAACCCTAACCCTCTCCGGTGTCTATATAAACCGGAGGGTTTTAGTCCGTAGGACAACAATCACAACATACAATCATACCGTAGGCTAGCTTCTAGGGTTTAGCCTCTCTGATCTCGTGGTAGATCTACTCTTGTAACACCCATATCATCAATATCAATCAAGCAGGACGTAGGGTTTTACCTCTATCAAGAGGGCCCGAACCTGGGTAAAACTTCGTGTCCCTTACCTCCTGTTACCATCTGGCCTAGACGCACAGTTCAGGACCCCCTACCCAAGATCCGCCGGTTTTGACACCGACATTCACCACACAAAATATTTAAATCATTCACAGCCCCAATGACAAGCCAAGCAATTGTTTCATACTTTTGGTGTTCTCAAACTTTTTCAATCTTCACGCAATACATGAGCGTGAGCCATGGATATAGCACTATAGGTGGAATAGAATGGTGGTTGTGGAGAAGACAAAAAGGAGAAGAAAGTCTCACATCAACTAGGCGTGGGCTATGGAGATGCCCATCAATAGATATCAATGTGAGTGAGTAGGGATTGCCATGCAACGGATGCACTAGAGCTATAAGTGTATGAAAGATCAACAAAAGAAACTAGTGGGTGTGCATCCAACTTGCTTGCTCACGAAGATCTAGGGCATTTTGAGGAAGCCCATCATTGGAATATACAAGCCAAGTTCTATAATGAAAGATTCCCACTAGTATATGAAAGTGACAACATAGCAGACTCTCTATCATGAAGATCATGGTGCTACTTTGAAGCACAAGTGTGGTAAAAGGATTGTAACATTGTCCCTTCTCTCTTTTTCTCTCATTTTTTTATTTGGGCCTTTCTCCTTTTTTATGGCCTCTTTTTTTTCTCTTTTTTTATTTGGGCTTCTTTGGCCTCTTTTATTTATTTATTTTCATCTGGAGTCTCATCCCGACTTATGGGGGAATCATAGTCTCCATCATCCTTTCCTCACTGGGACAATGCTCTAATAATGATGATCATCACACTTTTATTTTCTTACAACTCAAGAATTACAACTCGATACTTAGAACAAAATATGACTCTATATGAATGCCTCCGGCGGTGTACCGGGATGTGCAATGATGCATGAGTGACATGTATGAAAGAATTATGAACGATGGCTTTGCCACAAATACAATGTCAACTACATGATCATGCAAAGCAATATGACAATGATGGAGTGTGTCATAATAAACAGAACAGTGGAAAGTAGCATGGCAATATATCTCGGAATGGCTATGGAAATGCCATAATAGGTAGGTATGGTGGCTGTTTTGAGGAAGGTAAATGGTGGGTTTATGGTACCGGCGAAAGTTGCGTGGTACTAGAGAGGCTAGCAATGGTGGAAGGGTGAGAGTGCGTATAATCCATGGACTCAACATTAGTCATAAAGAACTCATATACTTATTGCAAAAATTTAGAAGTTATCAAAGCAAAGTATTACGCGCATGCTCCTAGGGGGATAGATTGGTAGGAAAAGACCATCACTCGTCCCCGACCGCCACTCATAAGGAAGGCAATCAATAAATAAATCATGCTCCGACTTCATCACATAACGGTTCACCATACGTGCATGCTACGGGAATCACAAACTTCAACACAAGTATTTCTCAAATTCACAACTACTCAACTAGCATGACTCTAATATCACCATCTTCATATCTCAAAACAATCATCAAGTATCAAACTTCTCATAGTATTCAATGCACTCTATATGAAAGTTTTTATTATATCCCTCTTGGATGCCCATCATATTAGGACTAGATTCATAACCAAAGAAAATTACCATGCTGTTCTAAAGACTCTCAAAATAATATAAGTTAAGCATGAGAGTTCATATATTTCTATAAAATAAAACCACCACCGTGCTCTAAAAGATATAAGTGAAGCACTAGAGCAAATGACAAACTACTCCAAAAGATATAAGTGAAGATCAATGAGTAGTCGAATAATTATGCAACTATGTGAAGACTCTCTAACATTAAAGAATTTTAGATTTTTTTATATTATTCAAACAGCAAGCAAAACAAAATAAAATAAATGACGCTCCAAGCAAAACACATATCATGCGGTGAATAAAAATATAGCTCCAAGTAAAGTTACCGATGAACGAAGACGAAAGAGGGGATGCCTTCCGGGGCATCCCCAAGCTTAGGATTTTGGTTGTCCTTGAATATTACCTTGGGGTGCCTTGGGAATCCCCAAGCTTAGTCTCTTTCCACTCCTTATTCCATAGTCCATCGAATCTTTACCCAAAACTTGAAAACTTCACAACACAAAACTTAACGGAAAACTCGTAAGCTCCGTCAGCAAAAGAAAACAAAACACCACTTCAAGGTACTGTAATGAACTCATTCTTTATTTATATTGGTGTTAAACCTACTGTATTCCAACTTCTCTATGGTTTATAAAATATTTTACTAGCCATAGATTCATCAAAATAAGCAAACAACACACGAAAAACAGAATCTGTCAAAAACAGAACAGTCTGTAGTAATCTGTGACTAACGCAAACTTCTGAAACCCCAAAAATTCTATAAATAAATTTCTGGACGTGAGTAATTTATCTATTAATCATCTGAAAAAAGAATTAACTAAATAGCACTCTCCAATAAAGGATGGCAGCAATTCTCGTGAGCGCTAAAGTTTCTGTTTTTTACAGCAAGACCAACAAGACTTTCCGCAAGTCTTCCCAACGGTTCTACTTGGAACAAACACTAATTAAAACATAAAAAATAAATCATAACATAGGCTACATAAATTATTTATTGCTAAACAGGAGCAAAAGGCAAGGAACAAAAATAAAATTGGGTTGCCTCCGAACAAGCGCTATCGTTTAACGCCCCTAGCTAGGCATGATGATTTCAATGATGCTCACATAAAAGATAAAAATTGAAACATAAAGAGAGCATCAGGAAGAATATGACTAGCACATTTAAGTCTAACCCACTTCCTAAGCATAGGGATTTTGTGAGCAAACAATTTATGGGGACGATAATCAACTAGCATAGGAAGGCAAAACAAGCATAACTTTGAAACTTTAAGCACATAGGGAAGAAACTTGATATTATTGCAATTCCTACAAGTATATATTCCTCCTTCATAATAATTTTCAGTAGCATCATGAATGAATTCAACAATATAATTATCACATAAAGCATTCTTTTCATGATCTACAAGCATAGAATTTTTATTACTCTCCACATAATCAAACTTCTTCTCATGAATAATAGTGTGAGCAAACTCAACAAAATAATTATCATGTGAGGCATAATCCAATTGAAAACTAAAATCATGATGACAAGTTTCATGGATATCATTATTCTTTATAGCATACAAGTCATCACAATAATCATCATAGATAGCAACTTTGTTCTCATAATCAATTGGAATCTCTTCCGAAATAGTGGATTCA
Source organism: Triticum aestivum (assembly GCF_018294505.1). Lineage (NCBI taxonomy): Eukaryota > Viridiplantae > Streptophyta > Magnoliopsida > Poales > Poaceae > Triticum > Triticum aestivum. Next base: position 485,958,903 of record NC_057794.1, read on the forward strand.
TCACAAAATAAAGTCATGACCTCTCCAATTCCACTTTCATCAATATAATCATCATAAATAGGAGGCATGCTTTCATCATAATAAATTTGCTCATCAAAGCTTGGGGGACAAAAAATATCATCTTCATCAAACATAGCTTCCCCAAGCTTGTGGCTTTGCATATCATTAGCATCATGGATATTCAAGGAATTCATACTAACAACATTGCAATCATGCTCATCATACAAAGATTTAGTGCTGAACATTTTAATGCATTCTTATTCTAACACTTTGGCACAATTATTGGAATCCTTATTCTCACGAAAGACATTAAAAAGATGAAGCGTATGAGGCAAACTCAATTCCATATTTTTTTGTAGTTTTCTTTTATAAACTAAACTAGTGCTAAAACAAGAAAAAAAAGATTCGATTGCAAGATCTAAAGATATACCTTCAAGCGCTAACCTCCCCGGCAACGGCGCCAGAAAAGAGCTTGATGTCTACTACACAACCTTCTTCTTGTAGACGTTGTTGGGCCTCCAAGTGCAGAGGTTTGTAGGACAGTAGCAAATTTCCCTCAAGTGGATAACCTAAGGTTTATTAATCCGTAGGAGGCGTAGGATGAAGATGGTCTCTCTCAAGCAACCCTGCAACCAAATAACAAAGAGTCTCTTGTGTCCCCAACACACCCAATACAATGGTAAATTGTATAGGTGCACTAGTTCGGTGAAGAGATGGTGATACAAGTGGTATATGGATGGTAGATAAAGGTTTTTGCAATCTGAAAATATAAAACAGCAAGGTAACTAATGGTAAAAGTGAGCGTAAACGGTATTGCAATGCGTTGAAACAAGGCCTAGGGTTCATACTTTCACTAGTGCGAGTTCTATCAACAATAATAACATAATTGGATCACATAACCATCCCTCAACATTCAACAAAGAGTCACTCCAAAGTCACTAATAGCGGAGAACAAACGAAGAGATTATGGTAGGGTACGCAACCACCTCAAAGTTATTCTTTCCAATCAATCCGCTGGGCTATTCCTATAAGTGTCACAAACAACCCTAGAGTTCGTACTAGAATAACACCTTAAGACACAAATCAACCAAAACCCTAATGTCACCTAGATACTCCAATGTCACCTCAAGTATCTGTGGGTATGATTATACGATATGCATCACACAATCTCAGATTCATCTATTCAACCAACACATAGAACCTCAAAGAGTGCCCCAAAGTTTCTATCGGAGAGTCAAGACGAAAACATGTGACAACCCCTATGCATAGGTTCATCGGCGGAACCCGCAAGTTGATCACCAAAACATACATCAAGTGGATCAATAGAATACCCCATTGTCACCACAGGTATCCCACGCAAGACATACATCAAGTGTTCTCAAATCCTTAAAGACTCAATCCGATAAGATAACTTCAAAGGGAAAACTCAATCCATTACAAGAGAGTAGAGGGGGAGAAACATCATAAGATCCAACTATAATAGCAAAGCTCGCGATACATCAAGATCGTATCACCTCAAGAACACGAGAGAGAGAGAGATCAAACACATAGCTACTGGTACATACCCTCAGCCCTGAGGGAGAACTACTCCCTCCTCGTCATGGAGAGCTCCGGGATGATGAAGATGGCCACCGGTGAAGGGTTCCCCCTTCGGCAGGGTGCCGGAATGGGTCTAGATTGGTTTTCAGTGTCTACAGAGGCTTCTGCTGGCGGAACTCTCGATCTATTGTCGTCTCCGATAGTTTTAGGGTATATGGATATATATATAGGCAGAAAAAATACATTAGGGGAGCCACGAGGGGCCCACGAGGGTGGAGGGCGCGCCCAGGGGGTGGGCGCGCCCCCTACCTCGTGCCTTCCTCGTTGCCTCCCTTACGTACACTCCAAGTCTTCTGGATTGCTTCCGTTCCAAAAATAAGTTCCGTGAAGTTTCAGGTCAATTGGACTCCGTTTGATTTTCCTTTTCTGCGATACTCTAAAACAAGGAAAAAACAGAAACTGGCATTGGGCTCTAGGTTAATAGGTTAGTCCCAAAAATAATATAAAAGTGTATAATAAAGCCCATAAACATCCAAAACAGATAATATAATAGCATGGAACAATCAAAAATTATAGATACGTTGGAGACGTATCAGGGAACTTCAAGAAGAACGGCAAGCAAGTTGCTGCTCAAGTGAAGAAGCCCAAGTCTGGACCTAAGCTTGAGACTAAGTGCTTTTACTGCAAAGGGACTAGTCACTGGAAGCGGAATTGCCCCAAGTATTTGGCGGATAAGAAGGATGGCAAAGTGAACAAAGGTATATTTGATATACATGTTATTGATGAGTACTTTTCTAGTGTTTATAGTAACCCTGCGGTATTTGAAACTAGTTCAGTTGCTAAGAGTAGTAACTCGAAACGGGAGTTGCAGAATGAACATAAACTAGTTAAGGGTGAAGTGACGATGTGTGTTGGAAGCAGTTCCAAGATTGATATGATCATCATCGCACACTCCCTATACTTTCGGGATTAGTGTTGAACCTAAATAAATGTTATTTCGTGTTTGCGTTGAGAATGAATATGATTTGGTCATGTTTATTGCAATACGGCTATTCATTTAAGTTAGAGAACAATTGTTGTTCTATTTACATGAATAAAACCTTCTATGGTCATACACACCAGCGAAAATGGTTTGTTGGATCTCGATCGTAGTAATACACATATTCATAATATTGAAGCCAAAAGATGCAAAGTTAATAATGATAGTGCAACTTATTTGTGGCACTGCCGTTTAGGTCATATTGGTGTAAAGCACATGAAGAAACTCCATGCTGATGGGATTTTTGGAATTACTTGATTATGAATCACTTGATGCTTGCGAACCATGCCTTACGGGCAAGATGACTAAAACGCCGTTCTCCAAAACTATGGAGCGAGCAACAGGTTTGTTGGAAATCATACATACTGATGTATGTGGTCCAATGAATATTGAGGCTCGCGGAGGGTATCATTATTTTCTCACCTTCACATATGATTTAAGCAGATATGGGTATATCTACTTGATGAAACATAAGTCTGAAACATTTGAAAAGTTCATATAATTTCAGAGTGAAGTGGAAAATCATCGTAACAAGAAAATTTCTACGATCTGATCGTGGATGAGAATATTTGAGTTACGAGTTTGGTCTTCATTTGAACAATGCGGAATAGTTTTGCAACTCATGCCACCTGGGACACCACAGCATAATGGTGTGTCCGAACATCGTAACCGTACTTTATTAGATATGGTGCAATCTATGATGTCTCTTACCGATTTACCACTATCATTTTGGGGTTATGCATTGGAGACAACTGCATTCACGTTAAATAGGGCACCATCTAAATCCGTTGAGACGACACTATATGAAGTATGGTTTGGCCAGAAACCAAAGTTGTCGTTTCTTAAAGTTTGTAGTTGCAATGCTTATGTGAAAAGGTTTCAACCTGATAAGCTCGAACCCAAATCGGAGAAATGTGTCTTCATAGGATACCCAAAGGAGACTGTTGGGTACACCTTCTAATCACAGATCCAAAGGCAAAATTTTCGTTGCTAAGAATGGATTCTTTCTAGAGAAGGAGTTTCTCTCGAAAGAAGTGAGTGGGAGGTAGAACTTGATGAGGTAATTGTACCTGCTCCCTTACTGGAATGTAGTTCATCACAGAAATCTATTCATGTGACTACTACACCAATTAGTGAGGAAGCTAATGATGATGATCATGTAACTTCAGATCAAGTTACTACCGAACCTTGTAGGTAAACCAGAGTGAGATCCACAACAGAGTGGTATGGTAATCCTGTTCTGGAGGTCATGTTACTTGACCAGGACGAACCTACGAACTATGTGGAAGCGATGATGAGCCCTGATTCCGCGAAATGGCTTGAGGCCATGAAATCTGAGATGAGATCCATGTATGAGAACAAAGTGTGGACTTTGGTTGACTTGCCCGATGATCGGCAAGCCATAGAAAATAAATGGATCTTCAAGAGGAAGACGGACGCTGATAGTAGTGTTACTATCTACAAAGCTAGACTTGTCGAAAAAGATTTTTTGACAAAGTTCAAGGTGTTGTCTACGATGAGATTTTCTCACTCGCAGCAATGCTTAAGTCTGTCTGAATCATGTTAGAAAATTGCCATATTTTATGAAATTTGGCAAATGGATGTCAAAACTACATTCCTTAATGGATTTCTTAAAGAAGAGTTGTATATAATGCAACTAGAAGGTTTTGTCAGTCCTAAAGGTGCTAACAAAATGTGCAAGCTCCAGCGATCCATCTATGGACTGGTGCAAGCATCCCGGAGTTGGAATATACGCTTTGATAAGTTGATCAAAGCATATATAGTTTTATACAGACTTGCGGTGAAGCCTGTATTTACAAGAAAGTGAGTGGGAGCACTACAACATTTCTGATAAATATATGTGAATGACATATTGTTGATCGGAAATAATGTAGAATTATTCTGCAAAGCATAAATGAGTGTTTGAAGGGAGTTTTTCAAAGAAAGACCTCGGTGAAGCTGCTTACACATCGAGCATCAAGATCTATAGAGATAGATCAAGACGCTTCATAAGTTTTTTCAATAAATACATACCTTGACAAGATTTTGAGGTAGTTCAAAATGGAACAGGCAAAGAAAGAGTTCTTGCCTGTGTTACAAGGTGTGAAATTGAGTAAGACTCAAAGCCCGACCACAGCAGAAGATAGAAAGAGAATGAAAGTCATTCCCTATGCCTCAGCCATAGGTTCTATAAAGTATGCCATGTTGTGTACTAGATCTATTGTATACCCTACACTAATTTTGGTAAGGGAGTACAATAGTGATCTAGGAGTAGATCACTGAACAACGGTCAAAATTATCCTTAGTCGAATAAGGATATGTTTCTCGGTTTTGGAGGTGATAAAAGAGTTCGTCGTAAAGAGTTACGTCGATGCAAGCTTTTTACATCGATCTAGATGACTCTAAGTCTCAATCTGGATACATATTGAAAGTGGGAGCAATTAGCTAGAGTAGTTCCGTGCAGAGCATTGTAGACATAGAAATTTGCAAAATACATACGGGTCTGAATGTTGCAGACCCGTAGACTAAACTTCCCTCACAAAACATGATTACTCTTTGGGTGTTAATCACATAGTGATGTGAACTAGATTACTAATTCTAGTAAACCCTTTGAGTGTTGGTCACATGGCGATGTGAACTATGGGTGTTAATCACATAGTGATGTGAACTATTGTCGTTAAATCACATGGCGATGTGAACTAGATTATTGACTCTAGTGCAAATCAGAGACTGAAGGAAATATGCCCTAGAGGCAATAATAAAGTTATTATTTATTTCCTTATTTTATGATAAATGTTTATTATTCATGCTAGAATTGTATTAACCGGAAACATAATACATGTGTGAATAGATAGACAAACATAGTGTCACTAGTATGCCTCTACTTGACTAGCTCGTTAATCAAATATGGTTAAGTTTCCTAACCATAGACATGAGTTGTCATTTGATTAACGGGATCACATCATTAGGAGAATGATGTGATTGACTTGACCCATTCCGTTAGCTTAGCACTTGATTGTTTAGTTTGTTGCTATTGCTTTCTTCATGACTAGGAAAGGAGGGAGTCCTACGAAGTCCTACTCCCGGTGGGAGTAGGACTCCTCCTGGCGCGCCTCCTCCTAGCCGGCCGCCTCTCCCCCTTGCTCCTTTATATACGGGGATAGGGGGCACCTCTACACGCAAGTTGATCATTGAGATCTCTCCAGCCGTGTGCGGTGCCCCCCTCCACCATAATCCACCTCGGTCATACTGTAGTGGTGTTTAGGCGAAGCCCTGCTGTGGTAGCTTCATCAACATCGTCACCGAGCTGACGAAACTCTTCCCTGAGCTCTACTGGATCGTGAGTTCATGGGACGTCACCGAGCTGAACGTGTGCTGAACGCGGAGGTGACGTACGTTTTTTGCTGAGGATCGGTCGATCGTGAAGACGTACGACTACATCAACTGCGTTGTTATAATGCTTCTGCTTAATGGTCTACGAGGGTACGTGGATGACAATCTCCCCTCTCGTTGCTATGCACCATGATCTTGCATGTGCGTAGGAAAATTATTGAAATTACTACGTTCCCCAACACACCTTATCACAACACGCCCAAAGATAGGCATGAGACTTATAAGTTAAGTAAGTTTGTAGCAGTGGATCCCCCAAGTGTCGGGTTATCTTTCCTTAGCGATACGTGACTCACTTTGCCTTTTATACTGTTACTAACTCTTGTTCGTGTCTTGCTTTAGGCCTTTGCAAACCAAGCTGACCAAGGAATTTCGAAGTTGAAGGAGAAAATCGCCATGGAAGCTAACAAGCGCGGGCCGGCCGAGAAGCTATCCTTGGACTTTTAGGAATCCCTTTTCAAAGTTACTGAGAATTTTTAAAAGAAAAAAACTGAATTTTCTAGAGCAGAAGGAAATCTTAACCCAACGAGCAGAACCTGCAACGGCCAAACTTGGTCCTGTAGAGGAAGAACTGAAAAGCATAAAGGACTTCTTGGGTCGGGTTTGTGTCGCCACCATTGGTAAGTTGGTGCTTCATCTGCTTGTAATTACTATCCGACTTATATTTGTAACTTGTTTGTCCTTTGTAAGGACAAAAGAGCCCTCTCAACCTTGAACTTCCCAAAATCAAATTGCAAGTTTTATATACGTTTATTGAACAACTATATTTTGGAGGTTTCAATGCTATCAAGGCTATGAACAACAGTATAGAGCCGCCCAAGAGGCTTTCTGATATGTTAAGGGAGTTATCCACTATTCCAAGGTGGATAAAGTGAAGGAAATATGCCCTAGAGGCAATAATAAAGTTGTTTTTTTATATTTCCTTATATCATGATGAATGTTTATTATTCATGCTAGAATTGTATTAACCGGAAACTTGATACATGTGTGAATACATAGACAAATCAAAGTGTCCCTAGTATGCCTCTACTAGACTAGCTCGTTAATCGAAGATGGTTAAGTTTCCTAACCATAGACATGTGTTGTCATTTGATTAACGGGATCACATCATTAGGAGAATGATGTGATGGACAAGACCCATCCATTAGCTTAGCATAATGATCGTTAAGTTTTATTGCTATTGCTTTCTTCATGACTTATACATATTCCTTTGACTATGAGATTATGCAACTCCCGAATGCCGGAGGAATACCTTGTGTGCTATCAAACGTCACAACGTCACTGGGTGATTATAAAGATGCTCTACAGGTATCTCCGAAGGTGTTTGTTGGGTTGGCATAGATCGAGATTAGGATTTGTCACTTCGAGTATCGGAGAGGTATCTCTGGGCCCTCTCGGCAATGCACATCATGATAAGCCTTGCAAGCAATGTGACTAATGAGTTAGTTATGGGATGATGCTTTACGTAATGAGTAAAGATACTTGACGATAACGAGATTGAACTAGGTATGAAGATACCGACGCTCGAATCTTGGGCAAGTAACATACCGATGACAAAGGGAATGACGTATGTTGTCATTACGATTTGACCGATAAAGATCTTCGTAGAATATGTAGGAACCAATATGAGCACCCAGGTTCCGCTGTTGGTTATTGATCGGATATGTGTCTCGGTCATGTCTACATAGTTCTCGAACCCGTAGGGTCCGCACACTTAACGTTCGATGGCGATTTGTATTATTAGTTATGTGTTTTGGTGACCGAAGATTGTTCTGAGCCCCGGATGAGATCACGGACATGACGAGGAGTCTCGAAATGGTCGAGAGGTAAAGTTTGATATATTGGACAATAGTATTCAGACACCGGAAGTGTTTCAGAATGTATCGAGTACATATCAGAGTACCGGGGGGTTACCGGAACCCCCCGGGGGAAGATATGGGCTATAGGGGAGAGGCAAGGCAGCCCACAAGAGGTGCCCCCCCAAGGGAAGGAGTCCAAATTGGACAAGGGGAGGGTGCAGTGCCCCCTTTCCTTCTCCTCCTCCCTCTCCTTCCCCCTTTCCCCTTCCGGTAAAAGGAAGGGGGGGGTCTGAATTGGACTAGGGGTCCAAGTGGGACTGCTCCCACTTGGCGCGCCCTAGGCCGACCTCCTCCCCTCTCCGTCCCTTATATACGGGGGCAGGCGGGGCACCTCGAAGTCACATCAATTGTTCATAGCCGTGTGCGGTGCCCCCTCCACCGTTTACCCATCCGGTCATATTGTCGTAGTACTTAGGCGAAGCCCTGCGCGAATCACTTCACCATCATCGTCACTACGCCGTCGTGCTGACGAAACTCTCCCTCGAGACTTTGCTGGATCAAGAGTTCGTGGGACATCATCGACCTGGACATGTGCAGAACTCGGAGGTGCCGTATGTTTGGTGCTTGATCGGTTAAATCGAGAAGACGTTAGACTACATGAACCGCGTTAAGCTAACGCTTCCGCTTACGGTCTACGAGGGTACGTGGACACACTCTCCTCCTCTCGTTGCTATGCATCTCCTAGTTAGATCTTGCATGATCGTAGGAAATTTTTGAAATTTCATGCTACGTTCCCCAACAGTGGTATCAGAGCCAGGTCTATGCGTAGATGATATGCACGAGTAGAACACAAAGAGTTGTGGGCGGTGATCGTCATACTCTTACCACCAATGTCTTATTTTGATTCGGCGGCATTGTTGGATGAAGCGGCCCGGACCAACCTTACATGACCATGTTCATGAGACTGGTTCCACCGACAGACATGCAACTAGTTTTGCATAAAGGTGGCTGGCGGGTGTCTGTTTCTCCAACTTTAGTTGAATCGGATTTGACTGCGGCCGGTCCTTGTTGAAGGTTAAAATAGTAAACTTGATAAAATCACCGTTGTGGGTTTGATGCGTAGGTAAGAATGGTTCTTACTAGAAGTCCATAGCATGTCACATATTTTGATTGCATGTGATGTTTATCTTTTATGCATCTTATTTTGCTTAGTACGGCGGTAGCATTATAAGATGATCCCTCACTAAAAATTTCAAGGTATAAGTGTTCTCCCTAAGTATGCACCGTTGCGACAGTTCATCGTGCCGAGACACCACGTGATGATCGGGTGTGATAAGCTCTACGTTCACATACAATGGGTGCAAGACAGTTTTGCACATGTAGAATACTCGGGTTAAACTTGACGAGCCTAGCATGTACAGACATGGCCTCGGAACACTGGAGACCAAAACGCCGAACGTGAATCATATAGTAGATATGATCAACATAGAGATGTTCACCATTGAAAACTACTCCATCTCACGTGATGATCGAACATGGTTTAGTTGATATTGATCACGTGATCATTTAGACGACTCGAGGGATGTCTATCTAAGTGGGAGTTCTTAAGTAATATGATTAATTGAACTTAATTTATCATGAACTTAGTCCTGATAGTTTTTGCATATCTATTTTGTAGATCAATGGCCCGTGCTACCGTTCCCTTGAATTTTAATGCACTCCTAGAGAAATATAAGTTGAAAGATGATGGTAGAAACTACACGGACTGGGTCCATAACTTGAGGATTATCCTCATTGTTGAACAGAAGAATTATGTCCTCGATGCACCGCTAGGTGAAAGGCCTGCTGCAGGAGCAAATGTTGATGTTATGAACGTCTGGCAAGCTCGATCTGATGACTACTCGATAGTTCAGTGTGCCATGCTTTACGGCTTAGAATCGGGACTTCAAAGACGTTTTGAACATCATGGAGCATATGAGATGTTCCAGGAGTTGAAGTTAATATTTCAAGCAAATGCCCGAGTTGAGAAATATGAAGTCTCCAACAAGTTCTATAGCTGCAAGAGGGAGGAGAACAGTTCTGTCAGTGAACACATGCTCAGAGTGTCTGGGTACCATAACCACTTGACTCAGCTGGGAGTTAATCTTCCGAAAGATGGTGTTATTGACAGAGTTCTTCAATCACTGCCACCAAGCTACAAAGGCTTCATGATGAACTATAATATGCAAGGGATCGAAAAGACTATTCCCGAGCTCTTCGCAATGCTCAAAGTGTTGGGGAACGTAGTAATTTCAAAAAAAATCCTACGCACAAAAATGATCATGGTGATGCATAGCAATGAGAGGGGAGTGTGTTGTCCACGTACCCTCGTAGACCGAAAGCGGAAGCATTATGACAACGCGGTTGATGTAGTCATACATCTTCACGATCGACTGATCTTAGTACCGAACGCACGACACCTCCGCGATCTACACACGTTCAGCTCGGTGACGTCCCACGAACTCAAGATCCAGTAGAGCTTCCAGGGAGAGCTTCGTTGGCACACGATGGCGTGATGACAGTGATGATGAAGCTACCGGCGCAGGGCTTCGCCTAAGCACTACGGCGATATGACCGAGATGGATTATGGTGGAGGGGGCACCGCACACGACTAAGAGATCAATGATCAACTTCTGTGTTCTAGAGTGCCCCCTGCCCCCGTATATAAAGGAGCAAGGGGGGGGGGCCTTGGGGCACGCCAAGGAGAGGGGGAGAGTCCTCCTCCTAGTGGGAGTAGGACTCCCCTTTCCTAGTCTAACTAGGAAGGAGGAAGGGGAAAGGAAGGAGAGGGAGAGAGGGAGGAAAGAGGGGGCGCCCCCCTTCCTTGTCCAATTCGGACTCCCAAGGTGGCGCGGACAGCCCTAGGCCCTCTCCTCTCTCTCCCACAAGGCCCATGTTGGCCCATTAGTTCCCCCGGGGGTTCCGATAACCCCCCGACACTCCGATAAATATCCATTGACCCCCGGAACTCATCCTCCAATATATCAATCTTTATGTCTCGACTATTTCAAGACTCCTCGTCATGTCCGTGATCACATCCGGGACTCTGAACTATCTTTGGTACATCAAAACACATAAACTCATAATACCGATCATCACCAAACGTTAAGCGTGTGGACCCTACGGGTTCGAGAACTATGTAGACATGACTGAGACACGTCTCCAGTCAATAACCAATAGCGGAACCTGGATGCTCATATTGGTTCCTACATATTCTACGAAGATCTTTATCGGTCAAATCGCATAATGATATACGTTGTTCCCTTTGTCATCGGTATGTTACTTGCCTAAAATTTGATCGTCGGTATCTCAATACCTAGTTCAATCTCATTACTGGCAAGTCTCTTTACTCGTTCCGTAATGCTACATCCCATAACTAACTCATTAGCTACATTGCTTGCAAGGCTTGTAGTGATGTACATTACCGAGAGGGCCCAGAGATACCTCTCCGACAATCGGAGTGACAAATCCTAATCTCGATCTATGCCAACTTAACAAACACCACCGGAGACACCTGTAGAGCACCTTTATAATCACCCATTTACGTTGTGACATTTGGTAGCACACAAAGTGTTCATGCAGTATTCGGGAGTTGCATGATCTCATAGCCATAGGAACATGTATAAGTTATGGAGAAAGCAATAGCAACAAACTAAACGATCATCGTGCTAAGCTAACGGATGGGTCAAGTCAATCACATCATTCTCTAATGATGTGATCTCGTTAATCAAATGACAACTCATGCCTATGGTTAGGAAACATAACCATCATTGATTCAACGAGCTAGTCAAGTAGAGGCTGATACGTCTCCGTCGTATCTACTTTTCCAAACACTTTTGCCCTTGTTTTGAACTCTAACTTGCATGATTTGAATGGAACTAACCCGGACTGACGCTGTTTTCAGCAGAATTGCCATGGTGTTATTTATGTGCAGAAACAAAAGTTCTAAGAAGGACCTGAAACTCCACGGAGATTATTTTTGGAAATAATAAAAAATACTGGCAAAGAATCAAGGCCAGGGGGCCCACACCCTAGCCACGAGGGTGGGGGGCGCGCCTGCCCCCCTGCCTCGTGGGCCCCCTGGAGCTCCACCGATCTCAACTCCAACTCCATATATTCGTGTTAGGGGAGAAAAAATAGAGGAGAAGGATTCATCGCGTTTTACGATATGGAGCCGCCGCCAAGCCCTAAACTCTCTCAGGAGGGCTGATCTGGAATCCGTTCGGGGCTCCGGAGAGGGGAATCCATCGCCATCGTCGTCGTCAACCTTCCTCCATCACCAATTTCATGATGCTCACCGCCGTGCGTGAGCAATTCCATCGTAGGCTTGTTGGACGGTGATGGGTTGGATGAGATTTATCATGTAATCGAGTTAGTTTTGTTAGGGTTTATTTCCTAGTATCCACTATGTTCTGAGATTGATGTTGCTATGACTTTGCTATGCTTAATGCTTGTTACTAGGGCCTGAGTGCCATGATTTCAGATCTGAACCTATTATGTTTTCATGAATATATGAGAGTTCTTGATCCTATCTTGCAAGTCTATAGTCACCTACTATGTGTTATGATCCGACAACCCCGAAGTGACAATAATCGGGACCACTCTTGGTGATGGCCGTAGTTTGAGGAGTTCATGTATTCACTATGTGTTAATGCTTTGGTCCAGTACTCTATTAAAAGGAGGCCTTAATATCCCTTAGTTTCCACTAGGACCCCGCTGGCACGGGAGGGGAGGACAAAAGATGTCATGCAAGTTCTTTTCCATAAGCACGTATGACTATATTCGGAATACATGCCTACATTACATTGATGAATTGGAGCTAGTTCTGTGTCACCCTAGGTTATGACTGTTACATGATCGATCGCATACGGCATAATTCTCTATCACCGATCCATTGCCTACGAGCTTTCCATATATTGTTCTTCGCTTATTTACTTTTCGTTGCTATTGTTATCATCACTATAAAACACCAAAAATATTACTTTTGCCTTACCTTGTTACCACTACTATCATATTACTTTGCTACTAAATACTTTGCTGTAGATATTAAGTTTCCAGGTGTGGTTGAATTGACAACTCAACTGCTAATACTTGAGAATATTCTTTGGCTCCTGTTGTGTCGAATCAATAAATTTGGGTCGAATACTCTACCCTCGAAAACTGTTGCGATCCCCTATACTTGTGGGTTATCAAGACTATTTTCTGGCGCCGTTACCGTGGAGCATAGCTCTATTCTTTGAGTCACTTGGGATTTATATCTGCTGGTCACAACGAAGAACTTGAAAGACGCGAAAACATAAATTTATCCCTCAACTACGAGGGGAGGTAAGGAACTTCCATCTAGCTCTGCACTTGATTCACCTTCTGTTTTGAGTAAGCTTGCAACACCTAAACCTGCCTCTGCTATTAATTCTGATATGTCGCATATTATTGATGATGCCACTTCTACTATGCATGATACTTATGATGAAACTACTTCTATGTAGATACTACTGTGCCACTTGGTGAATTTCTTGATGAACAACTTGCTAGGGCTAGAGAGAATGAAATTATTGAAAATGATAATATTGATGAAGTGGATGATGAAGGCTCTCCTAATAATATGAATTGCTATTGTGCCCGAGGGTATGTTTGGATGAAGAAACTAAAAGAGACTTTCTTTGCATGCAATGAAGAAGTGACTTAAGAAATTATTAGCTAAGCTTAAATAAAAAACTCTGAATGCTAGAATGAAATATGATCCTGGTATCTACTTCACCTATCTTTGTTACTGATTAGGATTATGAATTCTCTATTGATCCTGATATAATTATTTGGTTGAATCTGATCCTTTTTACGGCTATGATCTGAAACTGTTGTGGCACATCTTACTAAATTAAATGATATAGCCATGTTCACTAATGATGAGAGAATCGCTACTTTTATATCCTTAAAATATTTCCGTTCTCATTAAAGGGTGATGCTAAGATATGGTTTAATTCTCTTGATCCTGGTTGTGTGGGTAGTCCCCAGGATATGATTTATTACTTCTCTGCTAAATATTTCCTTGCTCATAAGAAACAAGCTGCATTAGGGGATATATATAATTTTGTGCAAATTGAAGAAGAGAGTCTCCCACAAGCTTGGGGGAGGCTTCTCCAATTACTTAATGCTTTGCCTGATCACCCTCTTAAGAAAAATGAAATACCTGATATCTTTTATAATGGACTAACCGATGCTTCCAGAGATTACCTGGATAGTTGTGCTGGTTCTGTTTTCAGGGAAAGAACACCGAATGAAGTTGAAATTCTATTGAATAATATGTTGACAAATGAAAATAACTGGACACTTCCTGAGCCAACTCCTGAGCCTATTCCTAAACCAACTCCGAAGAAAATAGGTGTTCTATTTCTCAGTCCTGAAGATATGCAAGAGGCAAAGAAATCTATGAAAGAAAAGGGTATTAAAGCTGAAGATGTTAAGAATTTACCTCCTATTGAAGAAATACATGGTCTTAATTTACCACCTATTGAAGAAACACATGGTCTTGATAACCCGACACAGGTAGTAAAGGTAAATTCTCTCTATAGATATGATAAAGCTGAAATCCCTCCTACTAAGTTTGCTAGCCAATGTTTGGATGAGTTTGATAACTTTATGGTTAAGCAAGAAGATTTCAATGCTTATTTTGGTAGACAATTGAAACAAAATGCTTATATGATTGAACACTTTGGTGATTATATGTCTAGAGTTAAAGGTGAACTTAAACTCATTAGTAAACATTCTTCTATGGTTACCACTCAAGTAGAACAAGTACTTAATGCTCAAAATGATTTGCTCAATGAATTGAATAGTAAGAATAATGACTATGCTATTAGAGTGGCTACTAGAACTGGTAAAATGACTCAGGAACCTTTGTATCCTGAAGGACACCCTAAGAGAATTGAGAAAGATTCTTAGAGAAAGAATATAGATCCACCTAGTCATTCTAAAAGGAAGAAAAGAAAAATGATAGGACTTTGCATGCTTCTAGTGAACCTGTTGTTGACACACCCGAGAATCCCAATGATATCTCTATTTCTGATGCTGAAACACAATCTGGTAATGAGCATGAAACTAGTGGTAATGTTAATGATAATGTTCATGTTGATGCTCAACCTAGCAATGATAATGGTATAGAAGCTGAACCTGCTGTTGATCTCGATAACCCACAATCAAAGAATCAACATTATGATAAAAGAGACTTTGTTGCTAGGAAGCACGGTAAGGAAAGAGAGCCTTGGGTTCAGAAACCCATTCCTTTTCCTCCTATGCCATCCAAGAAAAAGGATGATGCGGATTTTGAGCACTTTGCTGAAATGATTAGACCTATCTTTTTGCGTATGCGTTTGACTAATATGCTTAAAACAAATCCTTATGGTAAGTACATGAAAGATATTGTTTCTAATAAAAGAAAGATACCGGAAACTGAGATTTCCACCATGCTTGCTAATTATACTTTTAAGGATGGAATACCTAAGAAACTAGGAGATCCAGGAGTACCAACTATACCATGCTCCATTAAAAGAAACTATGTTAGAACTGCTTTATGTGATCTTGGAGCCGGTGTTAGTGTTATGCCTCTCTCTTTATATCGTAGACTTGATTTGAATAAGTTGTCACCTACCAAAATATCTTTGCAAATGGCTGATAAATCAACTGCTATACCTGTCGGTATTTGTGAGGATGTGCCTGTTGTAGTTGCAAACGTTACTATTTTAACGGACTTTGTTATTATTGATATTCCCGAGGACGATAGTATGTCTATTATTCTTGGAAGACCCTGTTTGAATACTTCAGGGGCTGTTATTGATTGCAATAAGGGCAATGCCACTTTTCATGTTATTGGTAATGAGCATACGGTACACTTTCCGAGGAAACAACCTCAAGTTCATAGTATAAACTCTATTGGAAAAATTCCATCGATTATTTTTGGAGGTTTTGAATTTCCTCTTCCTACTGTAAAGAGGAAATATGATATTCTTGTTGTTGGGGACTTGCATATCCCCGTTGAGGTAACCTAGTGTTATTCGAAAATTCTCCGGTTCCATGTTACTCGGAATGAGTTTGTTAACAAGACTTGATCAACCTTGTTAGTGGATTCCTTTTGACGAGCATGATATGGATGAATTTAGAAAACACAACTCTTTGTACCCTCTTTTTACTTTCTGTTATTTATATTAAATAAAGCAAAAATAGTAATTTCTGTCTGTTTTCTGAATTATCTGTGCAATATAAAAATACCCCGAAAATAAAAGTTCTCCAAATGCCCTGAAATTTAAATATGATTTTTTTCGGAATATTTGGGAATATCTGGCACTGAGAACACAGCAGGGGGAGCAAGCACCTCGCCACGAGGGTCCATGACGTGCCCACCCCTGGGCACGCCCCCTGCCTCGTGGGCCCATGGTGGCTCCCCTCCACTTATTCCTGCACCCACACACTTCTTCTTCCTCCCAAAAAAATCACCATCCAGCTCAAGCACGAGTTCTAGCTCATTTTGCTATGATTTTTGATCTCCTTGCTCAAAGCACCTCTCACAAAACTGCTTTGGGGGATTGTTCCTTGGTATGTGACTCCTCCATTGGTCCAATTAGTTTTTGTAGTGCTTTATTCATTGCAAATTTGTGTTGCCTAGGTGACCATGTTCTTGAGCTTGCATGTCAAATTTATATGGTTCCAAGTAGTTCTAATGCATGATATAGTCTCTAGGCACTTGTAGGAGTAGTTGCTATCAATTCTGTTGAGTTTGTTTTACTTTTATTTGAAGTTACTAAAAATTTCAGATTTTTTCAGAAAATAATGAAGAGATTTTTGAGGGGCTCATCGAGCCGAAGCTCGAAGGAAAAGCAAAATGAAGAAGCAGAGAGGCCCAAATATAATTTGCCTCGCACCGTGGAGGTTCGGCCATGTGAATGGCCTTCCGATGATTTCTTGAGAGCAACTGGGATTTATGATGATTTTTATGAATTGGCTAAGAATGCAGGCCTCACCGACTTCCTCCGCGACTAACTCGAACAGTATCTCTTACTCACCAATACTTTTGTGCAAAACTTCTACTATTATCCTAGGGAATCACCTCCTTCAGTAGAGTTTCATTTATATGATGTGGTTAAGAAGATGTCACTAGATGAATTTTGTAGGGTTTGCAAAATACCTTTCGAGGGTAGCTTAGAGGAACCACATCGTAGAGATGTGGACGGGTTTATTGACACTATCACTGTAGGGGAAACTAGGAAAGTTTCCGATGCAAGAATCACTAGCATACATTTTCCTGTTTCACGCTACTTTGCAATATTTTCTAGTCGTTGCTTAATTGGTCGCAGAAACTGTGGAAACCTTAGTGTTCCTGATATTATTATTTTGTTCCATGGTTTATTCCGTGACAACTCTGTTAGTATGGGCGGTATTATTGCCAAACGGTTAAGTCTGAACCATACAAAGGGCCCCATCTTTGGAGATGTCTATGCTTCACGCCTTGCTGCATACTATAACATACCTATTAGGCACTACGAAAAGGAAGAAAAATTGCTGCCTACTGTTTATTTAGATTATAAGAGTATGGTAGCACATGATTTTATTGTTAAGAATAGGGAAAGTGAGCTTAAATACAAATTGTTCTTTGATAAACATCATCCTGAGACTATTACCATGCATGCTCCTTCCTTGTTTGATTTATCTGCAGGCAAGTACCTTGTTCCATTGGAGGCCATTCACGCCTACCGGAACACTACATCAGCTGCAGAGCCAGAGCCGGAACCACAATTTGAGCCTCCATGACAGTCTGATTACCAATGGGATCCGGAGGCGATTGCCAGCCAGTGGCAATCTGACTATGCATCTCAGTACGACCGCAGCTACAACTTTGGATATCCGCCAGGCCATCCGTGGCATTAGACCAACTTAGGCCAAAAGCCTAAGCTTGGGGGAGTACGTATTTCCCACCGACATTACATTCATGTTCACACAGTCATTGCTAGTTGTCGGTGCTCATACTTTTTCATTGTATCATCCATACTAGTTTATTTCCTTCTTATGCTTTCTTCTTGTGTGTTTGATAAACCTTAAGAAAAACCAAAAAAAATTAGTTGTAGCTTTTAGCTAGCTTTAATTTCTATGCTTGTAGTAGTAATTAAAAAGAAAACCCAAAAAGATTCCCTGTTCTTCTTTTGCTTGTTGGGAGTTTTCCCGTGTAAATAGTTTTATTTCTTTTCTTTTCTTTGGGGGTTGATAGGAGAAGACCTTAATTAAACTGTTAAAGTGGCTCTTATATGCATTATTGTTGATCTGACAAAAGAGCCCATATTGCCTTGTCTTCTCCTGTTTATTGAATGCTTGAAGATTCCAGCTTAGTCCAATGCACGTGCACTGTTATTATTATTCACATCATTCGGTCGTGCAAGTGAAAGACAATTATGATGATATATGATGGACTGATTGAGATGGGAGAAGCTGGTATGAACTCGACCTCTCTTGTTTTTGTAAATATGATTAGTTCATCATTCTTGATTCAGCCTATTATTAATAAACATGTTTGCAATGACAATTAGAGATTATAGTTGCTTATGCCATGCTTAATTAGCTAGGATCTTATAATGGTTTACCTTGCGTGCCAACATGCTATTAAAATGGTTGTGATGTGGTATGATAGGGTGGTATCCTCTTTTGAACGATTCGAGTGGCTTGATTTGGCACATGTTCACGCGTGTAGTTGAAACAAAATCAACATAGCCCCTATGATATATATGTTCATGGTGCATTATATCCTACTCATGCTTGCATTCGGTGTTGATTAATTTTAATGCATGTTCATGACTGTTATCACTCTCTAGCTGGTCGCTTCCTAGTCTTTTTCTAGCCTTCACCTGTACTAAGAGGGAATACTGCTTGTGCATCCAATCTCATAAACCCCAAAGTTGTTCCATATGAGTCCACCATACCTACCTATATACGGTATCTACCTGACGTTCCAAGTAAATTTGTATGTGCCAAACTCTAAACCTTCAAATAAACATTCTGTTTTGTATGCTCGAATAGCTCAGGTATCAACTACGGCTGTCCGTATCTTCCATGTTAGGCGGGTTATTCTCAAGAGGAGTGGACTCCGCTCCTCACTCACGAGAAAATGGCTGGTCACCGGGATGCCCAGTCCCATGCTTTATGCAAATCAAATCAAAATAATTGCAAACAAAACTCCCCCTTGGACTGTTGTTAGTTGGAGGCACTCGTTGTTTTGAGCAAGCCATGGATTGATGCTTGTTGGTGGAGGGGGAGTATAAACTTTACCATTCTGTTTGGGAACCACCTATAATGTGTGTAGCATGGAAGATATCGCCATCTCTTGGTTGTTATGTTGACAATGAAAGTATACCGCTCAAAATATTATTCACCTCTATTTCAAAATCAAGCTCTGGCACCTCTACAAATCCTGCTTCCCTCTATGAAGGGCCTATTTATTTACTTTTGTGTCGAGTCATCATCCTCTTATTAAAAAGCACCAGTTGGAGAGCACCGCTGTCATTTGCATTCATTACTGTTAGTTTACATTGAGTATGACTTGACTGGATCTCTTTTACCATGAATTATAATGTCTAGTCAGTCCTTGATCTTTAAAGGTGCTCTACATTTATGTTTTGCGGTCTCAAAAAGGGCTAGCGAGATACCATCTTTTTATATCATATTATGATTGTTTTAATAAAGTGTTGTCATCTGAGATTTATTATTATTGCTCGCTAGTTGATTATGCCATTGATATGAGTAAACATGAGACCTAAGAGTTATTGTGAATATGGTTAGTTCATAATCTTTGTTGAAAACTAGAATGCTGGCTTCATATATTTACAACAACAAGAGCAAACGGATTTTGTAAAAGTTTGACTTTATCATTTTCAGTTTGTCAACTGAATTGCTTGAGGACAAGCAAAGGTTTAAGCTTGGGGGAGTTGATACGTCTCCATCGTATCTACTTTTCCAAACACTTTTGCCCTTGTTTTGAACTCTAACTTGCATGATTTTAATGGAACTAACCCGGACTGACGCTGTTTTCAGCAGAATTGCCATGGTGTTATTTATGTGCAGAAAGAAAAGTTCTCGGAATGACCTGAAACTCCACGGAGATTATTTTTGGAAATAATAAAAAATACTGGCAAAGAATCAAGGCCAGGGGGCCCACACCCTAGCCACGAGGGTGGGGGCGCGCCCCCTGCCTCGTGGCCCCCCTGGAGCTCCACTGACCTCAACTCCAACTCCATATATTCATGTTCGGGGAGAAAAAATAGAGGAGAAGCATTCATCACGTTTTACAATACGGAGCCGTTGCCAAGCCCTAAACTCTCTCGGGAGGGCTGATATGGAGTCCGTTCGGGGCTCCGGAGAGGGGAATCCATCGCCATCGTCATCGTCAACCTTCCTCCATCACCAATTTCATGATGCTCACCGCCGTGTGTGAGTAATTCCATCGTAGGCTTGCTGTACGGTGATGGGTTGGATGAGATTTATCATGTAATCGAGTTAGTTTTGTTAGGGTTTGATCCCTAGTATCCACTATGTTCTGAGACTGATGTTTCTATGACTTTGCTATGCTTAATGCTTGTCACTAGGGCCTGAGTGCCATGATTTTAGATCTGAACCCATTATGTTTTCATGAATATATGAGAGTTCTTGATCCTATCTTGCAAGTCTATAGTCACCTACTTTGTGTTATGATCCAGCAACCCCGAAGTGACAATAATCGAGACCACTCCTGGGGATGACCGTAGTTTGAGGAGTTCATGTATTCACTATGTGTTAATGCTTTGGTCCGGTACTCTATTAAAAGGAGGCTTTAATATCCCTTAGTTTCCACTAAGACCCCGCTGCCACGGGAGGGTAGGACAAAAGATGTCATGCAAGTTCTTTTCCATAAGCACGTATGACTATATTCGGAATACATGCCGACATTACATTGATAAATTGGAGCTAGTTCTGTGTCACCCTAGGTTATGACTGTTACATGATCGATCACATCCGGCATAATTCTCTATCACCGATCCATTGCCTACGAGCTTTCCATATATTGTTCTTCGCTTATTTACTTTTCGTTGCTATTGTTATCATCACTATAAAACACCAAAAATATTACTTTTGCTACCGTTACCTTTGCTACCGTTACCACTACTATCATATTACTTTGCTACTAAATACTTTGCTGCAGATATTAAGTTTCCAAGTGTGGTTGAATTGACAACTCAACTGCTAATACTTGAGAATATTCTTTGGCTCCCCTTGTGTCGAATCAATAATTTTGGGTTGAATACTCTACCCTCGAAAACTGTTGTGATCCCCTATACTTGTAGGTTATCAGAGGTAAACTAGTGACACTCTGTTTGTCTATGTATTCACACATGTAATAAGTTTCCGATTAATACAATTCTAGCATGAATAATAAACATTTATCATGATATAAGGAAATATAAATAGCAACTTTATTATTTCCTCTAGGGCATATTTCCTTCAATCTCCCACTTGCACTAGAGTCAATAATCTAGATTACATTGTAATTATTCTAACACCCATGGAGTCTTGGTGCTGATCATGTTTTGCTCGTGAGAGAGGCTTAGTCAACGGGTCTGCAACATTCATATCCGTATGTATCTTGCAAATATTTATGTCTCCCTCCTTGACTTGATCGCGGATGGAATTGAAGCGTCTCTTGATGTGCTTGGTTCTATTGTGAAATCTGGATTCCTTTGCCAAGGCAATTGCACCAGTATTGTCACAAAAGATTTTCATTGGACCCGATGCACTAGGTATGACACCTAGATCGGATATGAACTCCTTCATCTAGACTCCTTCATTTGTTGCTTTTGAAGAAGCTATGTATTCCGCTTCGCACGTAGATCCCGCCACGACGCTCTGCTTGGAACTGCACCAACTGACAGCTCCACCATTTAATAAAAACACGTATCCGGTTTGTGACTTGGAGTCATCCAGATTGGTGTCAAAGCTTGCATCGACGTAACCATTTACGACGAGCTCTTTGTCACGTCCATATACGAGAAACATATCGTTAGTCCTTTTTAGGTATTTCAGGATATTCTTGACCGCTGTCCAATGATCCACTCCTGGATTACTTTGGTACCTCCCTGCTAAACTGATAGCAAGGCACACATCAGGTCTGGTACACAACATTGCATACATGATAGAGCCTATGGCTGAAGCATAGGGAACACCTTTCATTTTCTCTCTATCTTCTGCAGTGGTCGGGCATTGAGTCTGACTCAACTTCACACCTTGTAATACAGGCAAGAACCCTTTCTTTGCCTGATCCATTTTGAACTTCTTCAAAACTTTATAAAGGTATGTGCTTTGTGAAAGTCCAATTAAGCGTCTTGATCTATCTCTATAGATCTTGATGCCCAATATACAAGCAGCTTCACCAAGGTCTTTCATTGAAAAATTCTTATTCAAGTATCCTTTTATGTTATTCAGAAATTCGGTATCATTTCCGATCAACAATATGCCATCTACATATAATGTCAGAAATGCTACAGAGCTCCCACTCACTTTCTTCTAAACACAAGCTTCTCCAAAAGTCTGTATAAAACCATATGCTTTGATCACACTATCAAAGCGTATATTCCAACTCCGAGAGGCTTGCACCAGTCCATAAATGGATCGCTGGAGCTTGCATACTTTGTTAGCACCTTTTGGATTGACAAAACCTTTTGGTTTCATCATATACAACTCTTCTTTAAGATATCCATGAAGGAATGCAGTTTTGACATCCATTTGCCAAATTTCATAATCATAAAATGCGGCAATTGCTAACATGATTCGGATGGATTTAAGCATCGCTACGGGTGAGAAGGTCTCATCGTAGTCAACTCCTTGAACTTGTCGAAAACCTTTTGCAACAACTCGAGCTTTGTAGACAGTAACATTACCGTCAGCGTCAGTCTTCTTCTTGAAGATCCATTTATTCTCGATGGCTTGCCGATCATTAGGCAAGTCAACCAAAGTCCACACTTTGTTCTCATACATGGATCCCATCTCAGATTTCATGGCCTCAAGCCATTTTGCGGAATCTGGGCTCATCATCGCTTCCTCATAGTTTGTAGGTTCGTCATGGTTAAGCAATATGACCTCCAGAACAGGATTACCGTACCACTCTGGTGTGGATCTTATTATGGTTGACCTAGGAGGTTTGGCAGTAACTTGATCAGAAGTTTCATGATCATCGTCATTAGCTTCCTCACTTACTAGTGTAGGAATCATTGGAACTGATTTCAGTGATGAACTATTTTCCAATAATGGAGAATGCACATTTACCTCATCAAGTTCTACTTTCCTCTCACTCACTTCTTTCGAGAGAAACTCCTTCTCTAGAAAGGATCCATTCTGAGCAACCAATATCTTGCCTTCGGATCTGTGATAGAAGGTATACCCAATAGTCTCCTTTGGGTATCCTATGAAGGCACATTTCTCCCATTTGGGTTCGAGCTTATCAGGTTGAAACTTTTTCACATAAGCATCGCAGCCCCAAAGTTTAAGAAACGACAACTTGTGTTTCTTGCCAAACCATAGTTCATAAGGTGTCGTCTCAACGGATTTAGATGGTGCCCTTTTTAATGTGAATGCAGCTGTCTCTAAAGCATAACCCCAAAATGATAGCGGTAAATCAGTGAGAGACATCATAGATTGCACCATATCTAGTAAAGTACGATTACGATGTTCGGACACACCATTACGCTATGGTGTTCCGGGTGGCGTGAGTTGCGAAACTATTCTGCATTGTTTCAAATGAAGACCAAACTCATAACTCAAATATTCACCTCCACGATCAGATCGTATAAACTTGATTTTCTTGTTACGATGATTTTCCACTTCACTCTGAAATTCTTTGAACTTTTCAAATGTTTCAGACTTATGTTTCATTAAGTAGATATACCCATATCTGCTCAAATCATCTGTGAAGTGAGAAAATAATGATATCCGCCACAAGCTTCAATGTTCATTGGACCACATACATCAGTATGTATGATTTCTAATAACTCTGTTGCTCGCTCCATTGTTCCGGAGAACGTAGTTTTAGTCATCTTGCCCATGAGGCATGGTTCACAAGTACCAAGTGATTCATAATAAAGTGATTCCAAAAGTCCATCAGAATGGAGTTTCTTCATGCGCTTTACACCAATATGACCTAAACAGCAGTGCCACAAATAAGTTGCACTATCATTATCAACTCTGCATCTTTTGGCTTCAATACTGTGGACATGTGTATCACTACTATCAAGATTTAGTAAAAACATACCACTCATCAAGGGTGCATGACTGACGGTCTCCTGGACTAGGGGGTACTCACCACGTCATCTCCCGATCTGTTAGATTGGGCCGAGGACCCCCATGGCCGTATACTCATGGGCCAGTTTGGACAGCTGCCGCATACATGGAAGATTCCACAAGACTTGGTGATCAAGACAAGGACTCCTTCCCACCGGCGTATTCGGCTAGGACTCTTGTTATCCTAGGCCTTTAGTGCATTATATAAACCGAGGCCAGTCTAGTCGATAGATCATATACAACAATCGTACCATAGGCTAGCTTCTAGGGTTTTAGCCTCTATGATCTCGTGGTAGATCAACTCTTGTAATACTCATATCATCAATATCAATCAAGTAGGACGTAGGGTATTACCTTCATCAAGAGTGCCCAAACCTGGGTAAACATCGTGTCCCCTGCCTGCTGTTACCATCGATCCTAGACGCATAGTTTGGGACCCCCTACTCGAGATCTATCGGTTTTGACACCGACATTGGTGCTTTCATTGAGAGTTCCGCTGTGTGATCGGCAAAAGGATCAATGGCTCGCCCGCAGGTCAACTGCGACGTCGGCATCTTCGTCACCGGCTCGACTGGTCACCTTGGCTCGACCGAGGACCGTGCTCCATCTCCGATCGTCATGTTCGGATGGGGGACTTCTTCAACATCAACTCCAATATCTATCATGATCATAGAGGAGTCATCCATGGAGCTCGAGGGCTCAACGTCAACATTGCCCTCGGGCGGCCATGCTGTTTTTATGGACAGCGAACTTGTATTCACCGTCACCACCTCCTCGAGCGTCGGTTTGACAATTACTTCAATGGAATAGTGTGGAATTACGTCTATAACAGCCATGCAAAATTTCATCGAGTTTCGATGGAGGAATCTCCGACAATCTATGATATACCGGAGCCCTGTCAAATCTAGACGGGAATCTGGACGAGTTTAGGGCGTGGTCTCTAGAGTCCATCTCGGAGGTCCTTTGGAAGATCCAACCGTTCATCTACTGCGGAATTCCCATATCTACCACCCCTCGAAATTTCAGATCGATCCGACGGTTCAAACTCCGGGAACCTTCCGATGAGTGGACCAATTTTCGGATCTGTTTTCTACGTGAATACGGATTCGACCCGAATTCATGTTTCTTTATGAACGTGATTTTGGACAACCTTTTTAGAGGAATTCTCTTCTATGGTATTGTGCGTTGTTTTTAAACACGTGCCTGTAAATTTTTAAGCCTCCCCTGAGGTCATCTTCATCATCATGCTGGTGTCAAACTAGTCTAGCAATATTGCTTCAAGGCTGCCGACCTGCGCTAGACACGTCATCACTTTGTTGAGCCGAGCTCAACTTCTTCGGATCATCATCTCGGCAAGCCGAACAAGAGTCCGGCATCGCGAAGGATAAATCATCACCAACATCGCCGCCCCACGGATTATACGGAGCAGGCATACCAGCATCGCCGCACGGTCACTTCATCAAGCCGGCATCGACCACGTCACGACCTGCATCGGCAGGGCCGCACCATCGCTTCTTCAAGCTAGTGTCCATCACGCTGACCTACTTCGACTCATTGGCTGACATCGAGGCTTCGACATCTCGGCTAGACCGGGGGCCTCTCCATCTCTTCATCAACCTACTCCGGCGACTTCGGCGTCACTAGCCGACCAGCTCCGTCACGTTAGCTGGACCGAGGGCTTTACCTCGGCGAGCCAACCTTTGCCAGCATCGCCATACCGTCGCTTTATCGTCCATCAGGCAATGGGTGTGCGGATCAAGTCCCAATTTTCGAAATCACCTTTCTTTGGATTGCTACAACAAATAAACCAGGTGCTATTAATCCTAGTATTTTCTGCTTGTTTGGGTTCATTTTTGCCAAGGAATTATTACTCTGGTTTGTTCATCATATGTACACAGGTCTATCAAATGATGGCTGCATTAACGAGGTCGCATGGTGGTTCGGTCAGTTTCTGTACATGGTCCGGCGAACGCCGCATCCGGAACTCGGACTGACCTGTGAATTCAGGCTTTGCCATGCCTTTACCGCATCATGCCGACGCCCTGCATCGACATTGACTCTGGCGCCAGGCCATATTTCTTTTATTACTCACTTTGCATAAATTGTTTATTATGCAACGATTTTTATTTATTTATTATTATTACTATTATCTCCAGTTTGCACTATTTTTTGTGCACAGGAAAATGATCCGGGTTGGGCAGTATCGTCAACTCGGCGTACTGACATACCACGTCACCTTGGCTGGACGGAGGGCTTCGTCAACACTTCATTACCCCATGCCAGGGACTTCGGCATCACTCTGCCGGCCCGTATTGACCGTGCTATGTCACCACTTCGGAGTGCCGAGCTCTTTGCTTCGCCACCTTGGGACCGGCTTGGGGGATGGAACCTTGTCCCGCATCAAGCTCGGGCCGCGTCATCAATACCGAACACATTAACCAGCTAAGTTGCCTTCATGCTCAAAGTTTTAAAATTGTAACTTGTGTTCGGTTCGACCAAGCATTATACCTTTTTGAAAAAAAGTTGCTTGTAGAGAATCTCCTTGTCAAAACTTTGTTTGTGACACACGTATTCAAATATCCCATTTACTTGGGGGCTCCCTTGATGGAGCTTTTACTCTTGCATATGATTATACTTGTATGTCTTTGTTCCTTGTTCGTGTATTACGCCACAATATGCACCATATTGACCTAAGCGATTTGCAAGCTGAGTTGCCTAGCTCCTGTGCTTACCCCTACGTTCCCGATTGTTCGGCTAGGGAGTAAAGGAAGCACCTCTGTGATTGTCACGACCGGGTCATCCGAGCTCTGACCTCAGACTGGGTGAAGCCGAAAGCTAGCACTCTTATTGTTTTCAATCATGGTAGGCACACAACAAAACTCATGAGTACAGAAAATCTATTGCACAAGTCTCATAGTAATAATGAGCACCGAAGAAAGGTATCGGTGGGGGTACTATTTTCTTCGAAGATGCTTCCTACACTTTGTTAGTAATATAGCATAAGTTCCCTGAGCGCGCTTTGTCTGTTACAGCCTTATGGCCTGATTGCCTGGTCATCGGAAACACTGTCGATACTCTCGACAGGCAGAGTACATGACACTTTTCAACCCTTGGCCGAAGAGGGAGAAGCCAATGGTCGGTTAAGACGTGTTTAAAGTTCGGATGAACACAAATATGATATAAGTACTTCGGTACATACAATCATTATACATAAAATTCTTACCCAAGTCACTTGGGGGCTCTTAAAATTTATATATGAGCTGTAAATGTGTTTTCTTCTTGGTCATTGTCAAAACACGACAGAAGCACAATTTTTTCTTTCTCTTCCAATTTTTGGATTGGCACCGAACACTTGATCTTGTTCGGACGTCATGTTTTTACTGACGTTTTTTGGTTTTCCAAGCTTTTGGCACTTCTAAACTATTTGTGTGTTTCCAGCACAAGTCTCATAGTGCAATGTCAGACACCTTTATAGATTCGGCAAAAACATTCTCGGATCTCACTATATATGCATTGGTTTTGAATTGTGTCTTCGGTCAATAGTTGGGTTGCCCGGCTCCTGCGCTTGCCTCCTATGTTCCGCTTTGTTCGGCTAGGTGTGCAAAGGGAGAACCACTGCGATTGTGCTTCCAGCTCACATGGTTAAGCACCTCAGTGGAGAAAGCCGAAAACTGACTGTCACAATAAGCGTAAACTGGTCAACGATCCGATGACGGTGTTAAATGACGGGCCATTCATAACAATGGCTGAAGTGTTTACGGCTTGACCTCGACTGTCGCCGAACACTACCGGGGGCTATTAACTGGCCTCCCAAACTAAATCCTCGATATTTTGCTCTTACATTAGAGCTGAGGTTTCATTATCACACTTAGCATGACAACCCAAAGAAAGGAATTGATAGCGGGACTATTTTCTTTGGAAGACATTTCTTATGTTAAACAGTAATATAACATATCTCTCTGCGTACCTTTGTTTATAAAACCGTATGGACAGATTGCCTTGTTTGTCGTAAATCTTTGCCCTCATAAAGGCTTTATAAAGTAGGACAAACACTCCACGGCTACTAGCCGAGGAGGTGGAAGCCGATGGTCGGTCAACACAGTTTTGTACAATGCGGATCCGAGCATTAAGGATGTAAAGTACTTGGATACATAGGTCATTACACATAATTTGTGATTTTACTATGGATATTGATCCTTAATTCGGCCACCCGTGCCCGCATTAAGGCTCGGGGGCTACTGGGCTTCGGGCTTATTATTTACAAATATTAAAGGGGCACATCGATCCCCTGATCTGGTGTTGCCACCTAACCAGTGTCTCGGGGGCTACTGCATTGCCTGTCCAATGCAGAAAATTTTAAGTGCAATACAGTTTCCGAGGAGATTATGATCCTCAGGTTGGTCGGCCGCACCCAACCTGAGTCTCGAGGACTGATCACGTCTCTTTTTGTATCCCGAAGTATTCTGCCGAGCTAGGACTTGATCCTTAGGCCGATTTTGCAAATCAACCTGAGTCTCAGCGGCTACTAGAATCAGTAGTCTTACATCATCCTTCAAGTGCATCTCGGGTTTTAAACCGATACACACGTTGAGGGTTACTGGCTATATATCTCGGCAGAGAATAAATTGCACCATTCAAAAATATTGACAAAAAATTGGCCCACAGTCGGGGTGGTGCACCACCTCGAAAGCAGTCCGGCATAAAGCTCAGGCGCTGGTGGCTGGCTCCATAGAGGGCATTTCTAGCATTAAGCTCGGCTAAACTCCTTCAACTTTTTTGGACCAAGATGATCTATGACATATTGGATATAGTCCGGCGTTGTAGCTTGGACACAGTCCGGCGTTGGAGCTCGGATACATTTTGGCATTGGAGCTCGGAAGCAGTCCGGCATTCGTGCTCGGCTGCAAAAGATACCTCGAATGCAGTCCGGCGTTAGAGCTCGGACGCAAGAGGACACTGCCTCCCGGGAACAACTTCAAACCCGAGGTGTGGCATAAAAACAACAAGGCATTGATAAAGGCCGGAAACTTAAAGGGGCTCCTCGGATACCCGACGTGTAAACTCGTCGAATGCATTTCGGCGATCCTCAAGATCGAAGATGAGAAGATTTGTTGAACCAGTTTTCAAGACCGACAACCGAAGATGAAGAACAGTTCGGAAGAATCGAGGAGCATCCCTAACTTGAAGACCGGTTCAGGGGGCTACTGACGGTGTCCTAGACTAGGGGGTACTCACCACGTCGTCTCCCGATCTGTTAGATTGGGCCGAGGACCCGCATGGCCGTATACTCATGGGCCAGTTTGGACAGCTGCCGCATACATGGAAGATTCCACAAGACTTGGTGATCAAGACAAGGACTCCTCCCTACTGGCGTATTCAGCTAGGACTCTTGTTATCCTAGGCCTCTGGTGCATTATATAAACCGAGGCCAGGCTAGTCGATAGATCATATACAACAATCATACCATAGGCTAGCTTCTAAGGTTTTAGCCTCTACGATCTCGTGGTAGATCAACTCTTGTAATACTCATATCATCAATATCAATCAAGCAGGACATAGGGTATTACCTCCATCAAGAGGGCCCGAACCTGGGTAAACATCGTGTCCCCTGCCTCCTGTTACCATCGATCCTAGACGCACAGTTCAGGACCCCCTACCCGAGATCCGCCGGTCTTGACACCAACAATGACCATAAAAGATATTACTCATATAAATAGAACAACCATTATTCTCTGATTTAAATGAATAACCATCTCGCATCAAACAAGATCCACATATAATGTTCATGCTCAACGCTGGCACCAAATAACAATTATTTAGGTCTAAAACTAATCCCAAAGGTAGATGTAGAGGAGCGTGCCGACGGCGATCACATCGACTTTGGAACCATTTCCCACGCGGATCGTCACCTCGTCCTTAGCCAATCTTCATTTAATCCGTAGCCCCTGATTCGAGTTGCAAATGTTAGCAACTGAACCAGTATCAAATACCCATGCACTACTGCGAGCATTAGTAAGGTACACATCAATAACATGTATATCAAATATACCTTTCACTTTGCCATCCATCTTCTCCGCCAAATACTTGGGGCAGTTCCGCTTCTAGTGACCAGTTCCTTTGCAGTAGAAGCACTCAGTCTCAGGCTTAGGTCCAGACTTTGGCTTCTTCACTTGAGCAGCAACTTGTTTGCTGTTCTTCTTGAAGTTCCCCTTCTTCCCTTTAACCTTTTTCTTGGAACTGGTGGTCTTGTTGACCATCAACTCTTGATGCTCCTTCTTGATTTCTACCTCCGCAGCCTTCAGCATTGCGAAGAGCTCAGGAATCGTTTTATCCATCCCTTGCATATTATAGTTCATCATGAAGCTCTTGTAGCTTGGTGGCAGTGATTGAAGAACTCTGTCAATGACACTATCATCAGGAAGATTAACTCCCAGTTGAATCAAGTGGTTGTGTTACCTAGACATTCCGAGTATATGTTCACTGACAGAACTATTCTCCTCCATCTTGCAGCTGTAGAACTTATTGGAGACTTAATATCACTCAATCCGGGCATTTGTTTGAAATATTAACTTCAACTCCTGGAACATATCATATGCTCCATGACGTTCAAAACATCATTGAAGTCCCGGTTCTAATTCATAAAGCATGGCACACTGAACTATCGAGTAGTCATCAGCTTTGCTCTGCCAGACGTTCATAACATCTGGCGTTGCTCCTACAACGGGTTTGGCACCTAGCGGTGCTTCCAGGACGTAATTCTTCTGTGCAGCAATGAGGATAATCCTCAAGTTATGGACCCAGTCCGTGTAGTTGCTACCATCATCTTTCAACTTAGCTTTCTCTAGGAACGCATTAAAATTCAATGGAACAATAGCACGGGCCATCTGTTTACAACAACATAGACATGCAAAATACTATCAGGTACTAAGTTCATGATAAATTAAAGTTCAATTAATCAAATTACTTAAGAACTCCCACTTAGATAGACATCTCTCTAATCATCTAAGTGATCACGTGATCCATATCAACTAAACCATGTCCGATCATCATGTGAGATGGAGTAGTTTTCAATGGTGAACATCACTATGTTGATCATATCTACTATATGATTCACGCTCGACCTTTCGGTCTTAGTGTCCCGAGGCCATATCTGCATATGCTAGGCTCGTCAAGTTTAACCTGAGTATTCCGCGTGTGCAAAACTGGCTTGCACCCGTTGTATGTGAACATAGAGCTTATCACACCCGATCATCACTTGGTGTCTCGACACGACGAACTGTAGCAA
Source organism: Triticum aestivum (assembly GCF_018294505.1). Taxonomy (NCBI): domain Eukaryota; kingdom Viridiplantae; phylum Streptophyta; class Magnoliopsida; order Poales; family Poaceae; genus Triticum; species Triticum aestivum. Next base: position 485,990,332 of record NC_057794.1, read on the forward strand.
CGGTGCATACTCAGGGAGAACACTTATACCTTGAAATTTAGTGAGAGATCATCTTATAATGCTACCATCGAACTAAGCAAAATAAGATGCGTAAAGGATAAACATCACATGCAATCAATATAAGTGAAATGATATGGCCATCATCATCTTGTGCCTTTGATCTCCATCTCCAAAGCACCGTCATGATCACCATCATCACTAGCTTGACACCTTGATCTCCATCGAAGTATCATTGTCGTCTCGCCAACTATTGCTTCTACGACTATCGCTACCGCTTAGTGATATAGTAAAGCAATTACATGGCGGTTGCATTTCATACAATAAAGCGACAACCATATGGCTCCTGCCAGTTGCCGATATCTGTGTTACAAAACATGATCATCTCATACAATAAAATTTAGCATCATGTCTTGACCATATCACATCACAACATGCCCTACAAAAACAAGTTAGATGTCCTCTACTTTGTTGTTGCAAGTTTTACGTGGCTACTACGGGCTGAGCAAGAACCGTTCTTACCTACGCATCAAAAACCACAACGCGGTATAGTGATTACTTTTTGACCTTCAGAAAGAACCTTGTTCATTGAATCCAATTCAACTAAAGTTGGAGAAACTGACACCCACCAGCCACCTGTGTGCAAAGCACATCGATAGAACCAGTCTCGTGAAGCGTAATGTCGGTCTGGGCCGCTTCATCCAACAACACTACCGAATCAAGAATCAACTAGTGACAGCAAGCAATATGTATATACCCACGCCCACAACTCCTTTGTGTTCTACTCATGCATATAACATCTACGCATAAACCTGGCTCTGATACCACTATTGGGGAACGTAGAATTTCAAAAAAATCCTACGCACACGCAAGATCATGGTGATGCATAACGACAAGAGGGGAGAGTGTTGTCCAGGTACCCTCGTAGACCGAATGCGGAAGCATTATGACAACGTGGTTGATGTAGTCGTACGTCTTCACGATCGACCGATCCTAGTAACGAACGCACGACACCTCCGCGATCTGCACACTTTCAACTCGATGATGTCCCATGAACTCACGATCAAGTAGAGCTTCGAGGGAGAGCTTCGTCAGCACAATAGCATGATGACGGTGATGATGAAGCTACCGGCGCAGGGCTTCGCCTAAGCACTATGACGATATGACCGAGGTGGATTATGGTGGAGGGGGGCACCACACACGGCTAAGAGATCAATGATCAACTTCTGTGTTCTAGGGTGCCCCCCAGCCCCGTATATAAAGGAGTAAGGGGGAGGTCGGCCGGCCTTGGGGCGCGCTAAGGAGAGGGGGGAGTCCTCCACGTGGGAGTAGGACTCCCCTTTCCTAGTCCAACTAGGAAGGAGGAAGGGGAAAGGAAGGAGATGGAGAGAGGGAGGAAAGAGGGGGCGCCCCCCTCCTTGTCCAATTCGGACTCCCAAGGGGGGCAGCCCTAGGCCCTCTCCTCTCTCTCCCACAAGGCCTATGTTGGCCCATTAGTTCCCCCGGGGGTTCCGATAACCCCCCAGCACTCTGATAAATATCCGGTGACCCCCGGAACTCATCCGGTGTCCGAATATAGTCATCCAATATATCAATATTTATGTCTCGACTATTTCGAGATTCCTCGTCATGTCCGTCATCACACCGGGACTCTGAACTATCTTAGGTACATCAAAACACATAAACTCATAATACCGATCATCACCGAACATTAAGCATGCGGACCCTACGGGTTCGAGAACTATGTAGACATGACTGAGACACATCTTAAGTCAATAACCAATAGCGGAACTTGGATGCTCATATTGGTTCCTACATATTCTACGAAGATCTTTATCGGTGAACCCGCATAACGATATACGTTGTTCCCTTTCTCATCGGTATGTTACTTGCCCGAGATTTGATCGTCGGTATCTCAATACCTAGTTCAATCTCGTTACCGGCAAGTCTCTTTACTCGTTCTGTAATGCTACATCCCATAACTAACTCATTAGCTACATTGCTTGCAAGGCTTGTAGTGATGTACATTACCGAGAGGGCCCAGAGATACCTCTCCGACAATCGGAGTGACAAATCCTAATCTCGATCTATGCCAACTCAACAAACACCATCGGAGACACATGTAGAGCACCTTTATAATCACCCAGTTACGTTGTGATGTTTGGTAGCACACAAAGTGTTCCTCCGGTATTCAGGAGTTGCATGATCTCATAGTCATAGGAACATGTATAAGTTATGGAGAAAGCAATAGCAAAAAACTAAACAATCATCGTGCTAAGCTAACAGATGGGTCAAGTCAATCACATCATTATCTAATGATGTGATCCTGTTAATCAAATGACAACTCATGTCTATGGTTAGGAAACATAACCATCATTGATTCAACGAGCTAGTCAAGTAGAGTCAAACTAGTGACACTCTGTTTGTCTCTGTATTCACACATGTACTTAGTTTCCGGTTAATACAATTATAGCATGAATAATAAAAATTTATCATCATATAAGGAAATATAAATAACAACTTTATTATTGCCTCTAGGGCATATTTCCTTCACAAAGCTGCGGAGATAGAAATCAAGAAGGAGCATCAAGTGTTGATGGTTAACAAGACCACTAGTTTCAAGAAAAAGGGCAAAGTAAAGAAGGGGAACTTCAAGAAGAATGGCAAGCAAGTTGCTACTCCCGGGAAGAAGCCCAAGTCTGGACCTAAGCCTGAAACTCAGTGCTTCTACTACAAAGGGACTAGACACTGGAAGCGGAACTGCCCCAAGTATTTGGCGGATAAGAAGGATGGCAAAGTGAACAAAGGTATATTTGATATACATGTTATTAATGTGTACCTTACTAATGCTCGTAGTAGCGTCTGGGTATTTGATACTGTTTATGTTGCTCATATTTGCAACTAAGGAAATATGCCCTAGAGGCAATAATAAAGGTGTTATTTATATTTCCTTATATGATGATAAACTTTTATTATTCATGCTAGAAATGTATTAACCGGAAACTTAGTACATGTGTGAATACATAGACAAACAAGGTGTCACTAGTTTTCCTCTACTTGACTAGCTCATTGAATCAATGATGGTTATGTTTCCTAACCATAGACATGAGTTGTCATTTGATTAACAGGATATCATCATTAGAGAATGATGTGGTTGACTTGACCCATCCATTAGCTTAGCACGATGATCGTTTAGTTTGTTGCTATTGCTTTCTCCATAACTTATACATGTTCCTATGACTATGAGATCATGCAACTCCTGAATACCGGAGGAACACTTTGTGTGCTACCAAACATCACAATGTAACTGGGTGATTATAAAGGTGCTCTATAGGTGTCTCCGATGGTGTTTGTTGAGTTGGCATAGATCGAGATTAGGATTTGTCACTCCGATTGTCGGAGAGGTATCTCTGGGCCCTCTCGGTAATGTACATCACTACAAGCCTTGCAAGCAATGTAGATAATGAGTTAGTTACGGGATGTAGCATTACAGAACGAGTAAAGAGACTTGCCGGTAACGAGATTGAACTAGGTATTGAGATACCGACGATCAAATCTCGGGCAAGTAACATACCAATGACAAAGGGAACAATGTATATCGTTATGCGGTTTGACCGATAAAGATCTTCGTAGAATATGTAGGAACCAATATGAGCATCCAGGTTCTGATATTGGTTATTGACCGGAGACATGTCTCGGTCATGTCTACATAGTTCTCGAACCCATAGGGTCCGCACGCTTAACATTCAGTGACCATCGGTATTATGAGTTTATGTGTTTTGATGTACCGAAGATAGTTCGGAGTCCCGGATGTGATCCCAGACATGACAAGGAGTCTCGAAATAGTCGAGACATAAATATTGATATATTGGACGACTATATTCGGACACCGGATGAGTTTTGGGGGTCATCGGATGTTTATCGGAGTGCCGGGGGGTTATCGGAATCCCCGGGGGAACTAATGGGCCAACATGGGCCTTGTGGGAGAGAGATGAGATGGCCTAGGGCTGGCTGTCAGTATCAAAACCGACGAATCTCGGGTAGGGGGTCACGAACTGTGCGTCTAAGGCTGATGGTAACAGGAGGCGGGAGACACAATGTTTACCCAGGTTCGGGCCCTCTCGATGGAGGTAATACCCTACTTCCTGCTTGATTGGTCTTGATGATACGAGTATTACAAGAGTTAATCTACCACGAGATCATGGAGGCTAAACCGTAGAAGCTAGCCTATGATTATGATTGTTGTTGTCCTATGGACTAAACCCTCCGGTTTATATAGACACCGGAGGGGGCTAGGGTTACACAGAGTCGGTTACAAGGGAGGAGATCTACATATCCGAATTGCCAAGCTTGCCTTCCATGCAAAGGAGAGTCCCACCCGGACACGGGACGAAGTCTTCAATCTTCTATCTTCATAGTCCAACAGTCCGGCCAAAGTATATAGTCCGACTGTCCGAGGACCCCCTAATCCAGGACTCCCTCAGTAGCCCCTGAACCAGGCTTCAATGACGATGAGTCCGGCGCGTAGATTGTCTTCGGCATTGCAAGGAGGGTTCCTTCTATGAATACCCCATAGAAGATGTTGAACACAAGTATCATGTCCGGCTCTGCAAACTAAATTCCACATACCACCGTTGAGAGTATATTATTCCACAAATCTAATCCGCTGACAACTTTTTATAACGTGATGTCCTGCCGTGGCCCGATCATTACGAATCGTTTTCCCCTGCCTTCCACTGCATGTGTTGCGAGACGGTTTTATTGGCACGTCTTGTTGAAGCAGAGATCATGTTCCCCTTATCACGGGATTCTCATCAATACAGATATGGGTAACCCAACGACGCCATCAATCGCTGCGCTTGGGGAATAAGCGATTTTATGGGGCAAGTAGGGAGGCGCACAGTTTCTACTGCCTTTATAAAGGGACAAGGACTCCTCTTTTCACCCACTCCTTCTTCTTTCCCTGCCCATCCATTCTCGCGCACTCGAGCTCCAGCGCCCAAGTTCTCATTTTCTCCGCAAAGCCATTCCAAACATGTCCGAAGCGGGAGGCAAGTGGATGGTCTCCTCCATTACGGAGGAGAACATTATGAAGCTCCTGGAAGCCGGATACCTGGCCACAGATATCGCGCACCGGCTCCCAGACGTGGGGCAGATCATCCCTACTCCAGCACCCCATGAGGGGGTTGTATTCCTCACCCACTTCGTATGTGGGCTGGGATTTCCCCTCCACCTGTTTGTCCGCGGGCTCATGTTCTACTACGGGCTGGACTTCCATGATCTTGCCCCCAATTTCATCCTCAACATCTCGGCGTTTATCGTCGTGTGCGAGGCCTTCCTCCGCATCAAGCCCCACTTCGGCCTGTGGCTGAAGACCTTCAACGTGAAACCGAAGGTGGTGGTCGGCCAGCAAGCGGAGTGCGGAGGCGCCATGGTGGGCAAAATGCCCAACGTCACCTGGCTCGAAGGCTCCTATGTGGAGACCATGAAGGGGTGGCAATCGGGGTGGTTCTACATCACCTGGATGGCGGCCCCCGAATTTCGATCCGGCATCCCCATGCGGCTCACCTCCTAGAAAGAGAAGGGCCTATCCTGGGGTTCATCGGTGGAGCTGACCGGACTCCAAAACTGTGTTAAAAATATGATATGCAAGAAAATCAAGCTTGTCAACGTGGTCCAGGTCATGCTCTTCCGCTGGATCCTTCCGTGTCAAAGATGGGCATTCAATAAGTGGGAGTTTGACCCGGCCAAACACCAGACGCTGCGAGAGCTTTTCGACACAACGCACCAAGACGTTTGGAGGGTGCTGTTCAAGGCCGCCAAGGTACCTGCTCCCCTTACCGAGGATCGCGGACTCAATGCAAAGCGCCCTGCCAATCCGGTAAGCTCTTTACATCTCATAAGATGTTCCTTTCCCCAGTATAATCATGTGAGGGATCTGAGCCTCCATGCCATTTTAACAGGACTGGGTAGCGACAGCGGAGCTGATCGATCGTCCGGCCCCACTGCCCAAAGATCCAGCAAGGGATCTCTTAACGGAGATGCTGGTTCCGGCACCCTATGAGGCGCCGGAGAAGAAGGCCAAGAAGAAGGCCGCGGGGACCAGAAAAGGTCTCCGGCGCAAGGTTGTATCGGACTCATCGTCCGAAAACACCAAGGCGCACTCCTCCCACGAAAACGAGGAGGAGAAAGAGGAAATTTCTCCCCCCAGCCAGGGGAGACAAGAAAAGGAAGGCCGCCCCATCTGGGGAGGCCAAAGGGTCCAAGAAGGGAAGGACCCTCCTTCCGGACTGCTCCACAACAGCCGCTTACAACGACGAGGAGTGATTGCCCAGGGACAAGCCCCTGGCGAAGTCGTAAGTATCCGAATACTATAATAGTTCTGGCATGTTTTGTTTTATTACTTCTTATCATGTCAAACATGATCATGCAGTCCATCCAAAGCCCATATCGACGTATCCTCTTCGGATGAGTCTTTGGGCCAGTCGGCGATGAACAACGATTCACTCCCGACAGCCACCTTCCCCCGGCCAACGGACGACATCGAGGTGTTGTCTCAAAGGGCACCGACTGGGCGCATGGGGGGCAAGACTCCCGTGAGCTCTAATGTCTGGGGCCACAACAAGTTTGGCCCCCAGCCGGATACTGCGCCAGAACCTCCAGTGGTCCCGGATTTTGTCAGGCGACCCCTCGCTATGGGGGGCGAGCCGTCTGTGGTGATGGCCTTTGTCCATCCAGAGGCATTGGACAACTTGCTGGAAGCGCTTCGCGGTGCTTCCATTGATGAAGAGCACCACACTATCATGAGTGCGGTGGTCGAGAAGGTTCGGTCCCCCAAAAGCGGACTGACCGAAGCCTGTGCCAGCCTCCTAACAGGCTTTGAGGTAACTAATCAAATTATGAGAAAATATCACAGTATAGACAATAGCCCCTGATGCTCTGTTTGGTGTTCGCAAAGAAAGGCTGAGCAAAGGATCAAATAATAATCACAGGAGTCTAATCAGTATATGTCTATGTGAATAAGCAGGCTTCGCTGCTGGCCGCTGCCGCTCGTATTGCGGAGGTATCCGGACTGAAGCGGGACCTTGAGCGGTCCGAGGAAGAGCTCGGCCTTACCAAGAGGCAGCTCGAAGAGAACAAAGGTAGGTGATACCCCGTCTGTGTATTGATAAAGAAAAAAAGAAAGCGGTTAGTAGATCATGGGATCATCATGAATTTTGCTAGGGGCCACTACCGAAGTGGCGGACCTAAAGAAGGCGCTGTCCGAGGCCAAAGACAGAGCGGCCCAGGAGCGCATCGAGCGCAAGAAGCAAGAGGCCCGAGTCGGCGAGGTTCAACAGGAGCTCCAGGATTTCGTCAAAAATATGAGTCCTTGGAGCATGACTCTAAGACACAGGGGTCCGAGCTTGCGAAGGCCCTCGAGGACGCACAAAATGCCAAGGCTGAAGCTCAAAAGGCCCTCCAGGAGATTCAAGCGGTCAAGAAGATAGCGGCCGGTAAGGCATTCATTATGCAAAGCAAGCATGTGAAGGAAACTTTCCTTTTACTTACCCAAATTCGGAGCTCTCCAGGAGCGTTCGCAGATCTACCCAGCAGCGTATCAGATGCCTCGGAGTTCTACCAGGACGAGGAAGGGAGTTCGATGAAAAAGTTGTTCTGGTATCAATATACTGGGACCGAACATCCAGTGCCCTTGAGCGACCAGCTGAAGCAACTGGTCGAGCTTGACAAGGCAGCCGAACTGGCCATGAAGGGTCTCATACTCCAGATGTGGCCTGGCGAGCCCCTGCCTGGTAGCTACTTCGGCCTGGTAAAGCAGCTTCTGAATGCCTGCCCACGGTTTTAAGTCATAAAGCGGTCCGTCTGCATTGAATATGCGCGCAGGGCCTTTGCCCGTGCGGAAGTGCACTGGGCGAAGATGGACGCCGAAAAGCTAGTGAAGGAGGGGCCACCGAAGGGCAAGGAGCATCGCCACCCCGAAAAGTATTATGACAGTGTCCTGAAGGGTGCCCGCCTTGTGGCGGAGGAATGTGCTAAGGATGTATTATTTGAATGAATGTACTCATGTGATCCTATAATATGAAAATGAGTTCATGTGTGCTATATAATGCTTATCGATTTAAAGTATTACCTTCTGTGCGGCCGTTTATAAAATCTGAGAGTTGGCCAGTCATTTGCTTCTGCCCCCATGTAACTAGTACTGTGGTGTTCGGGATAAATCTTAAACACTCTTTATCCAAAAAAATTTGGTCCTTTAAGGAGGTGTTTAGCGCAGAGAACAAGGAAATCAGACTATACAGCTTTATCACTCTCACTTAGCCATAGAAGTCTACAATTTTAAATTTTGGCAAAGCCCCTAGTATTCGGAAGGCCGAACTTGGGGCGCTATATACGCCTAAATCGGACAAGGCCGATTCCTCGCCCGAAGCGGAAAAAATCTTTAAGGATTTGAGACCTCTCAAACAGCGACCAGCTCTCGCCGTATCATGACAGTCAGTTTTTGGCTTTCTCTACTGAGGTGGTCGTCCGAAAGAACCGGGACACAATCGCAGATGTTCTCCCAGTGCTACCTTAGCCGATATAGCGGAACGTAAGGTACCAAAACATGGGAACCGGGCAAACCCAACTATTGACCCAAGACATGATTCGGAGCTGATGCATGTAATGCTATAAGTTCAGGGTGCCGCACTGTCGAAAGTGTTTGGACTTTTCTTTCAGTGTTATGGGGTACACTGAAGCCCCTGGCGCACTAGACATATCAGAATGTACGGTTGCAATTTGTCATAAATGAGCAGACAGGGAAAAGGCAATAATAAGCTAATGCTATGCATTGTTATTTAAATGATACGTCAAAGCGTATGTATACAAGTAGTGCAATAAGCAAAAGTAGGACTATTTGACATGTCCTATCCATGGGCAGGCTGCGTGTGGGTATGTAAAACAGGTATAGCGATTGTTATCAGAGACCACCTGGGGATTCCCTTGTACGTCAAAGCTTCTTGCTTACTTGGTGTTTCCTTCCCGTGGTGGGTCCGACAATCAGGGTATCGAAGAGGGCCTTCAGAGAGTAGGGTCCTGAAAGGAAGAAAATGGTAAATATATACGGGTCCTGAGGCGGTTGAGCCGCATTGTGAGCCGTGCCATAGCCGTGCCTCCACCTATGCCCATGGTATCTTGAGTGCGTAATTATCGACGCGCTGCGCAAATTTCGCCGCTTGACTGGGACTGGGACGGAGGCCAGATTGCTAGGCGAGCTCAGAACGTGCCGGGCGATCCTATTGCAGGGTACTCTGGACTCGCTTGAAGGTGTCCGGGGGCTTTATCACCGAATTGGCGGTTTGCCATAGAAGGCTGTTTTGTACTTCTGCTGCGAGGGCCGCGGTGTGCTCCTCCGTACAGAGTGAGCGTTCTGTGTTTCCATTAAATGTTATAACCCCGCGAGGTCCTGACATTTTGAGCTTGTGGTATGCATTATGCGGTACCTCATTGAATCTGGCGAATGTGGTTCGTCCGAGTAGTGCATGATAGCCACTACGGAAGGGGACGATATCGGAGATCAACTCCTCGCTTCAGAAGTTGTCCGGGGATCCGAAGACCACTTCCAGTGTGATTGAGCCCGTGCAACAGGCCTCTACACCTGGTATGACACCTTTAAAGGTGGTTTTTGTGGGTTTGATCCTCGAGGGGTCGATACCCATTTTGCGCATTGTATCTTGATAGAGCAGGTTCATGCTGCTGCCACCGTCCATAAGGATTCGAGTGAGGTGAAATCCGTCGATGATGGGGTCAAGGACCAATGCGGCAGAACCGCCATGATGGATACTGGTAGGGTGGTCCCTGCGATCGAAAGTGATCGGACAAGAAGACCATGGGTTGAACTTTGGGGCGACAGGCTCCACCGCATAGACGTCCCTTAGTGCATGCTTCCGTTCATGCTTGGGAATATGGGTTGTGTATATCATGTTCACTGTTTTCACTTGGGGAGGAAATTTCTTCTGTCCTCCTGCGTTCGGTGGCCGGGGCTCCTCCTCGTCGTTGCTATGCAGCCCCTTTTCCTTGTTTTCGGCATTCAACTTGCCGGCCTGTTTGAACACCCAGCATTCTCTGTTGGTGTGGTTGGCTGGTTTATCGTGGGTGCCGTGAATTTGGCACAAGCGATCGAGTATGCGGTCCAAACTGGACGGGCCCGGATTGCTTCTTTTGAACGGCTTTTTCTGCTGACTGGATTTAGAGCCACTAAATTCAGCATTGAGTGCCGTATCTTCGGTGTTGTCACCGCTGTTGTGGCGCCTGTGTCTGTTGCGACGTGGCTTGCCGTTGCTATCTCTAGCATCTGAATTGCCAGGATTTTTAGATGTGTTGTTGCTGCGAGCCAGCCAACTGTCCTCGCCCGCACAAAAGCGGGTCATGAGTGTCGTGAGGGTTGCCATGGACTTCGGCTTCTCTTGGCTGAGGTGTTGGGTGAGCCACTCGTCACGAATTTTATGTTTAAATGCCGCTAAGGCCTCGGCATCCGGACAGTCGACAATTTGGTTCTTTTTAGTCAGGAACCGAGTCCAGAATTTCCTGGCTGTCTCCCTGGGCTGTTGGGTTATGTGACTCAAGTCATCAGCATCCGGTGGTCGCACATAAGTGCCCTGGAAGTTGTCAAGGAATGCGTCTTCCAAGTTCTCCCAACTGCCAATGGAGTTTGCTGGCAAGCTATTCAGCCAATGCTGAGCCGGTCCTTTGAGTTTTAGTGGGAGGTACTTGATGGCATGTAGATCGTCACCGCGGGCCATGTGGATGAGGAGGAGGAAATCTTCAATCCATACCGCGGGGTCTGTTGTACCATTATATGATTCAATGTTTACGGGTTTAAACCCTTCTGGGAATTCATGATGCATTACTTCATCGGTGAAGCATAGGGGGTGTGCGGCGCCTCTGTGTCGGGCTATATCACGACGCAGTTCGTACGAGTCTTGTCTGTTGTATTCGGCCCAGACGGATTTGCTTTTAGTATATCCGGCGTGATGGTCGTCGTCACGCGTTGGGGCGCGCCCCTGTGATTCGTAGATCGATCTTGTATGTCCTGCTTTGTTTTCCTATACGTCTCGCAGGTCCTGCGTGTAGCCCCGACCCTTGGTGTTTTTGTTTGACTGGCGACGGTGTGCGGGCTGGACTTCGGGCTGATATGCCGTTTGTCTCGGCCATGAGGTGGCCGGTCAGCCGCATCATACGCTGGTAGTGTATGATGGGGAACGTAGTAATTTCAAATTTTTCCTATGCACACGCAAGATCATGGTGATGCATAGCAACGAGAGGGGAGAGTGTTATCTACGCACTTTCGTAGACCAGAAGCGGAAGCGTTAGCACAACGCGGTTGATGTAGTCGTACGTCTTCACGGCCCGACCGATCAAGCACCGAAACTACGGCACCTCCGAGTTCTAGCACACGTTCAGCTCGATGACGATCCCCGGACTCCGATCCAGCAGAATGTCGAGGAAGAGTTCTGTCAGCACGACGGCGTGGTGACGATCTTGATATTCTACCGTCGCAGGGCTTCGCCTAAGCACCGCTACAATATTATCGAGAAGTATGGTGGAGGGGGGCACCGCACACGGCTAAGAGAACGATCACGAAGATCAACTTGTGTGTCTATGGGTGCCCCCCTGCCCCCGTATATAAAGGAGCAAGGGGGAGGAGGCTGACCCTAGGAGGGGCGCGCCAGGGAGTAGGATTCCTACTCCTAGTTGGAGTAGGTTTCCTCCTTTCCTAGTCCAACTAGGAGAAGGGGGGAAAGGGGGGAAGAGGGGAAGGAAGGGAGAGAGGGGCCGCGCCCCAAACCCCTTGTCCAATTCGGACTGGGCTTGGGAGGGGCGCGCGCCACCTCCTGGTCCTTTCCACTAAGGCCCATTAAGGCCAATTGCTTCTTCCTTGTATTCCCGTAACTCCCCGGTACCTCTGAAAATACCCGAATCACTCGGAACCTTTCCGATGTCCGAATATAGTCGTCCAATATATCGATCTTTACGTCTCGATCATTTCGAGACTCCTCGTCATGTCCCCGATCTCATCCAGGACTCCAAACTCCTTCGATACATCAAAACTTATAAACTCATAATATAACTATCATCGAAACCTTAAGCGTGCGGACCCTACGGGTTCGAGAACAATGTAGACATGACCGAGACATGTCTCTGGTCAATAAGCAATAGCAGAACCTGGATGCTCATATTGGCTCCCACATATTCTATGAAGATCTTTATCGGTCAGACCGCATAACAACATACGGTGTTCCCTTTGTCATCGGTATGTTACTTGCCCAAGATTCGATCGTCGGTATCTGAATACCTAGTTCAATCTCGTTACCGGCAAGTCTCTTTACTCGTTTCGTAATACATCATCTCGCAACTAACTCATTTAGTTGCAATGCTTGCAAGGCTGATGTGATGTGCATTACCGAGAGGGCCCAGAGATACCTCTCCGACAATCGGAGTGACAAATCCTAATCTCGAAATACACCAACCCAACATGTACCTTTGGAGACACCTGTAGAGCTCCTTTATAATCACCCAGTTACGTTGTGACGTTTGGTAGCACACAAAGTGTTCCTCCGGCAAACGGGAGTTGCATAATCTCATAGTCATAGGAACATGTATAAGTCATGAAGAAAGCAATACCAACATACTAAACGATCGGGTGATAAGCTAATGGAATGGGTCAAGTCAATCACATCATTCTCTTAATGATGTTATCTCATTAATCAAATAACAACTCTTTGTCTATGGTTAGGAAACATAACCATCTTTGATTAACGAGCTAGTCAAGTAGAGGCATACTAGTGACACTCTGTTTGTCTATGTATTCACACATGTATTATGTTTCCGGTTAATACAATTCTAGCATGAATAATAAACATTTATCATGAAATAAGGAAATAAATAATAACTTTATTATTGCCTCTTGGGCATATTTCCTTCAGTCTCCCACTTGCACTAGAGTCAATAATCTAGTTCACATCACCATGTGATCTAACATCAATTGTTCACATCTTTATGTGGTTAACACCCATAGTTCACATCGATATGTGACCAACACTCAAAGGGTTTACTAGAGTCAGTAATCTAGTTCACATTGCTATGTGATTAACACCCAAAGAGTACTAAGGTGTGATCATGTTTTGCTTGTGAGATAATTTTAGTCAACGGGTCTGTCATATACAGATCCGTAAGTATTTTGCAAATATCTATGTCAACAATGCTCTGCACGGAGCTACTCTAGCTAATTGCTCCCACTTTCAATATGTATCTAGATCAAGACTTCGAGTCATCCAGATCTGTGTCAAAGCTTGCATCGACGTAACTCTTTACGACGAACCTTTTGTCACCACCATAATTGAGAAATAATTCCTTATTCCACTAAGGATAATTTTGACCGCTGTCCAGTGATCTACTCCTAGATCACTATTGTACTCCCTTGCCAAAAATAGTGTAGGGTATACAATAGGTACACAACATGGCATACTTTATAGAACCTATGATTGAGGCATAGGGAATGACTTTCACTCTCTTTCTATCTTCTGCCGTGGTCGGGCTTTGAGTCTTACTCAATTTCCCACCTTGTTACACAGGCAAGAACTCTTTCTTTGATTGTTCCATTTTGAACTACTTCAAAATCTTGTCAAGGTATGTACTCATTGAAAAAACTTATCAAGCGTCTTGATCTATCTCTATAGACTTGATGCTCAATATGTAAGCAGCTTCACCGAGGTCTTTCTTTGAAAAACTTCTTTCAAAACACTCCTTTATGCTTTGCAGAATAATTCTACATTATTTCCGATCAACAATATGTCATTCACATATACTTATCAGAAATGTTGTAGTGCTCCCACTCACTTTCTTGTAAATACAGGCTTCACTGCAAGTCTGTATAAAACTATATGCTTTGATCAACTTATCAAAGCGTATATTCCAACTCCGAGATGCTTGCACCAGTCCATAGATGGATCGCTAGAGCTTGCATATTTTGTTAGTACCTTTAGGATTGACAAACCTTCTAGTTGCATCATATACAACTCTTCTTTGATAAATCCATTAAGGAATGCAGTTTGTTTATCCATTTGCCAGATTTCATAAAATGCGGCAATTGCTAACATGATTCGGACAGACTTAAGCATAGATATGAGTGAGAAACTCTCATCGTAGTCAACACCTTGAACTTGTCGAAAACTTTTTTGCGACAATTCTAGCTTTGTAGATAGTAACACTACTATCAGCGTCCGTCTTCCTCTTGAAGATCCATTTAATCTCAATGGCTCGCCGATCATTGGGCAAGTCAATCAAAGTCCATACTTTGTTCTCATACATGGATCTCATCTTAGATTTCATGGCCTCAAGCCATTTCGCGGAACCTGGGCTCATCATCACTTCCTCATAGTTCGTAGGTTCGTCATGGTCAAGTAACATGACCTCCAGAACAGGATTACCGTACCACTCTGGTGCGGATCTCACTCTGGTTTACCTATGAGGTTCGGTAGTAACTTGATCTGAAGTTACATGATCATCATCATTAGCTTCCTCACTAATCGGTGTAGTAGTCACAGGAACAGATTTCTGTGATGAACTACTTTCCAATAGGGGAGCAGGTACAGTTACCTCATCAAGTTCTACTTTCCTCCCACTCACTTCTTTCGAGAGAAACTCCTTCTCTAGAAAGGATCCATTCTCAGCAACGAATATATTGCCTTCGGATCTATGATAGAAGGTGTACCCAACATTTTCTTTTGGGTATCCTATGAAGACGCACTTCTCCGATTTGGGTTAGAGCTTATCAGGTTGAAACTTTTTCACATAAGCATTGCAACCTCAAACTTTAAGAAACAACAGCTTAGGTTTCTTGCCAAACCATAGTTCATAAGGTGTCGTCTCAATGGATTTAGATGGTGCCCTATTTAACGTGAATGTAGTTGTCTCTAATGCATAACCCCAAAACGATAGCGGTAAATCTGTAAGAGACATCATAGATCGCACCATATGTAATAAAGTACGGTTACGATGTTCGGACACACCATTACACCGTGGTGTTCCAGGTGGCGTGAGTAGTGAAACTATTTCACATTGTTTTTAACTGAAGGCCAAACTCGTAACTCAAATATTTTACTTCTGCGAGCATATCGTAGAAACTTTTATTTTTGTTACGATGATTCTCCACTTCACTCTGAAATTCTTTGAACTTTTTAAATGTTTCAGACTTGTGTTTCATCAAGTAGATATACTCATATCTTCTCAAATCATCTGTGAAGATCGAAAAATAATGATACCTGCCGCGAGCCTCAATATTCATCGGACCACATACATCAGTATGTATGATTTCCAACAAATCCGTTGCTCGCTCCGTTGTTCCGGAGAATGGAGTCTTAGTCATCTTGCCCATGAGGCATGGTTTGCAAGCATCAATTGATTCATAATCAAGTGATTCCAAAAGCCCATCATCATGGAGTTTCTTCATGCGCTTTACACCAATATGACCTAAACGACAGTGCCACAAATAAGTTGCACTATCATTATCAACTTTGCATCTTTTGGTTTCAATATTATGAATATGTGTATCACTACGATCGAGATCCAACGAACTTTTTTCATTGGGTGTGTAACCATATAAGGTTTTATTCATGTAAACAGAACAACAATTTATTCTCTTACTTAAATGAATAACCGTATTACAATAAACATGATCAAATCATATTCATGCTCAACGCAAACACCAAATAACACTTATTTAGGTTCAACACTAATCCCAAAAGTATAGGGAGTGTGCGATGATGATCATATCAATCTTGGAACCACTTCCAACACACATCGTCACTTCACCCTTAACTAGTCTCTGTTTATTCTGCAACTCCCGTTTCGAGTTACTAATCTTAGCAACTGAACTAGTATCTAATACTGAGGGGTTGCTATAAACACTAGTAAAGTACACATCAATAACATGTATATCAAATATACTTATGTTCACTTTGCCATCCTTCTTATCCGCCAATCACTTGGGGTAGTTCCGCTTCCAGTGACCAGTCCCTTTGCAGTAGAAGCACTTAGTCTTAGGCTTAGGACCAGACTTGGGCTTCTTCACTTGAGTAGCAACTTGCTTGCTGTTTTTCTAGAAGTTCCCCTTTTTTCCTTTGCCCTTTTCTTGAAACTAGTGATCTTGTCAACCATCAACACTTGATGCTCTTTCTTGATTTCTACCTTCATCGATTTCATCATCATGAAAAGCTCGGGAGTCGTTTTCGTCATCCCTTGCATAATATAGTTCATCACAAAGTTCTACTAACTTGGTGATGGTGACTAGAGAATTCTGTCAATCACTATCTTATCTGGAAGATTAACTCCCACTTGATTCAAGCGATTGTAGTACCCAGACAATCTAAGCACATGCTCACTAGTTGAGCGATTCTCCTCCATCTTTTAGCTATAGAACTTGTTGGAGACTTCATATCTCTCAACTCGGGTATTTTCTTGAAATATTAACTTCAACTCCTGGAACATCTCATATGGTCCATGACGTTCAAAACGTCTTTGAAGTCCCTATTCTAAGCCATTAAGCATGGTGCACTAAACTATCAAGTAGTCATCATATTTAGCTAGCGAAATGTTCATAACATCTGCATCTGCTCCTGCAATAGGTCTGTCACCTAGCGGTGCGTCAAGGACATAATTCTTCTGTGCAGCAATGAGGATAAACCTCAGATCACGGATCCAATCCGCATCATTGCTACTAACATCTTTCAACACAATTTTCTCTAGGAACATATCAAAATAAACACAGGGAAGCAACAACGCGAGCTATTGATCTACAACATGATTTGCAAAATACTACCAGGACTAAGTTCATGATAAATTTAAGTTCAATTAATCATATTACTTAAGAACTCCCACTTAGATAGACATCCCTCTAATCCTCTAAGTGATCACGTGATCCAAATCAACTAAACCATGTTCGATCATCACGTGTGATGGAGTAGTTTCATTGGTGAACATCACTATGTTGATCATATCTACTATATGATTCACGCTCGACCTTTCGGTCTCCGTGTTCTGAGGCCATATCTGTATATGCTTGGCTCGTCAAGTATAACCTGAGTATTCCGTGTGTGCAACTGTTTTGCACCCGTTGTATTTGAACGTAGAGCCTATCACACCCGATCATCACGTGGTGTCTCAGCACGAAGAACTTTCACAACGGTGCATACTCAGGGAGAACACTTCTTGATAATTAGTGAGAGATCATCTTAAAATGCTACCGTCAATCAAAGCAAGATAAGATGTATAAAAGATAAACATCATATGCAATCAAAATATGTGACATGATATGGACATCATCATCTTGCGCCTTTGATTTCCATCTCCAAAGTACTGTCATGATCTCTATCGTCACCGGCATGACACCATGATCTCCATCATCTTGATCTATATCAATGTGTCGTCACGTGGTCGTCTCGCCAACAATTGCTCTTGCAACTATTGCTATCGCATAGCGATAAAGTAAAGCAATTATTGGGTGCTTGCATCTTATGCAATAGAGAGACAACCATAAGGATTTTTCCAGTTGCCGATAACTTCAACAAAACATGATCATCTCATAAAACAACTTTTATCTCATCATGTCTTGACCATATAACATCATAACATGCCCTACAAAAACAAGTTAGACGTCCTCTACTTTGTTATTGCAAGTTTTACGTGGCTGCTACGGGCTTAGCAAGAACTGTTCTTACCTACGCATCAAAAACCACAATGATAGTTTGTCAAGTTGGTGCTGTTTTAACCTTCTCAAGGACCGGGCGTAGCCACACTTGGTTCAACTAAAGTTGGAGAAACTGACACCCGCTAGCCACCTGTGTGCAAAGCACGTCGGTAGAACCAGTCTCGCGTAAGCGTATGCGTAATGTCGGTCCGGGCTGCTTCATCCAACAATACCGCCGAACCAAAGTATGACATGCTGGTAAGCAGTATGACATATATCGCCCACAACTCACTTGTGTTCTACTCGTGCATATAACATCAACACATAAAACCTAGGCTCTGATACTACTGATGGGGAACGTAGTAATTTCAAAATTTTCCTACGCACACGCAAGATCATGGTGATGCATAGCAACAAGAGGGGAGAGTGTTATCTACGTACTTTCGTAGACCAGAAGCGGAAGCGTTAGCACAACGCGGTTGATGTAGTCGTACGTCTTCACGGCCCGACCGATCAAGCACCGAAACTACGACACCTCCGAGTTCTAGCACATGTTCAGCTCGATGACGATCCCCGGACTCCGATCCAGCAGAATGTCGGGGAAGAGTTCCGTCAGCACGACGGCGTGGTGACGATCGTGATGTTCTACCGTCGCAGGGCTTCGCCTAAGCACCGCTACAATATTATCGAGGAGTATGGTGGAGGGGGGCACCGCACACGGCTAAGAGAACGATCACGAAGATCAACTTGTGTGTCTATGGGTGCCCCCTGCCCCCGTATATAAAGGAGCAAGGGGGAGGAGGCCGACCCTAGGAGGGGCGCGCCAGGGAGTAGGATTCCTACTCCTAGTTGGAGTAGGTTTCCTCCTTTCCTAGTCCAACTAGGAGAAGGGGGGAAAGGGGGGAAGAGGGGAAGGAAGGGAGAGAGGGGCCGCGCCCCAAACCCCTTGTCCAATTCGGACTGGGCTTGGGAGGGGCGCGTGCCACCTCCAGGTCCTTTCCACTAAGGCCCATTAAGGCCTATTGCTTCTTCCTTGTATTCCCGTAACTCCCCGGTACCTCCAAAAATACCCGAATCACTCGGAACCTTTCCGATGTCCGAATATAGTCGTCAAATATATCGATCTTTACGTCTCGACCATTTCGAGACTCCTCATCATGTCCCCGATCTCATCCGAGACTCCAAACTCCTTCGGTACATCAAAACTTATAAACTCATAATATAACTATCATCGAAACCTTAAGCGTGCGGACCCTACAGGTTCGAGAACAATGTAGACATGACCGAGACATGTCTCCGGTCAAAAATCAATAGCGGAACCTGGATGCTCATATTGGCTCCCACATATTCTACGAAGATCTTTATCGGTCAGACCGCATAACAACATACGGTGTTCCCTTTGTCATCGGTATGTTACTTGCCCGAGATTCGATCGTCGGTATCTGAATACCTAGTTCAATCTCGTTACCGGCAAGTCTCTTTACTCGTTTCGTAATACATCATCTCGCAAGTAACTCATTTAGTTGCAATGCTTGCAAGGCTTATGTGATGTGCATTACCGAGAGGGCCCAGAGATACCTCTCCGACAATCGGAGTGACAAATCCTAATCTCGAAATACGCCAACCCAACATGTACCTTTGGAGACACCTGTAGAGCTCCTTTATAATCACCCAGTTACGTTGTGACGTTTGGTAGCACACAAAGTGTTCCTCCGGCAAACGGGAGTTGCATAATCTCATAGTCATAGTAACATGTATAAGTCATGAAGAAAGCAATAGCAACATACTAAACGATCGGGTGCTAAGCTAATGGAATGGGTCAAGTCAATCACATCATTCTCCTAACGATGTGATCCCATTAATCAAATAACAACTCTTTGTCTATGGTTAGGAAACATAACCATCTTTGATTAACGAGCTAGTCAAGTAGAGGCATACTAGTGACACTCTGTTTGTCTATGTATTCACACATGTATTATGTTTCTGGTTAATACAATTCTAGCATGAATAATAAACATTTATCATGAAATAAGGAAATAAATAATAACTTTATTATTGCCTCTAGGGCATATTTCCTTCAGTGTAGGCTTTAATGCTTCCTCCTCGAGTTGGGGTAGCAACCTGCGCTCTGGGTAACTTTTCGTTGGCGCTCGGGTTCGTGTTCCTCGGCTGCCAGGACCTCGGTCCATCTATCCGCTAGCAGATCTTGATCAGCTTGAAGCTGCTGCTGCTGCTTTTTCTTCAGGCTTTTTGCTGTCGCTATAAGCCGGCGCTTGAAGCGCTCCTGCTCGACGGGATCCTCAGGCACGATGAATTCTTCATCGCCGTGGCTCACCTCATCTTCGAAGAGGGGCATGTAATTGTCATCCCCTAATTCTCCGTCTGTCGCCTGTTCCTTTGGGCTCGTATGCCCATCCTCCTGCTCGAAGCTTGGCTGGAGGGGATTGTCTTCGTCTTTGGCACTGTCCACAGTGTTATTGTCTCTTGTGCTGGTATCGCTGCTTTTGCTATGGCGGGGCTTAGAGCGGTGTCTATGACACCGGTGCTTAGATTGCTTCTCGAGGGGATTATCCTCTGTTGCCTTATTGCCATTGCTTTCTTTTGGGGTGTCCACCATGTATATATCATATGATGAGGTGGCTGTCCAGCGCCCTGTGGGCGGTGGTTCCTGTTCTTCTCCTGCATCGTCGTCCATACCGTCGATGTCTTCAGAGTCGAAATCAAGCATGTCGGTTAAGTCGTCGACAGTGGCTATTAAGTGGGTGGTGGGTGGGGAACGAATTCCTTCGTCGTCCGCTTCCCACTCGAGCCGGACATAGTTCGGTCGAGGATCTCCTGACAAGGAGAGAGACCTCAATGAATCTAGCACATCGCCCAAGGGTGAGTGCTGAAAAATATTTGTGGAGGTAAACTCCATGATCGGTGCCCAGTCAGATTCAATAGGCACGGACGCAAGCGGTTCGGAGCCTGTGGCCGGGGACGAATCCAAGGGTCCGGTAACACAGGTCTCATAGGAGGTGAAGTCAGTATTCGGCTCTATCGCCGCTAAGTGTGCGGCCTCCGTGGAGGGGTCTATCCACCCGTCCTCGAACGGCACGATCTGCTCGGATTGAGGGCCGGAGTAGCCACAGGTGTGATCTCCCGAACACCGTCCGACGGTAGAGCTAAGTCATGCTCATCGTGACTGCGTGGCGCACCTGACATGGGCTCGAATCCATCGAAGATCAAGTCTCCGCGGATGTCGACCGTATAGTTCAAGCTTCCAAACCTAACCTGATGGCCAGGGGCGTAGCTCTCGATCTGCTCCAGATGGCCAAGCGAGTTGGCCGCAGTACGAAGCCGCCGAATATGGAGATCTGTCCGAGGAGAAAAACCTCACCCTGGATCGCATCATTGCCGATGATCGAAGGAGCCATCAAGCCTTTATCGTGACGGCACAGTGGAACTCTCAATGAAAGCACCAATGTCGGTGTCAAAACCGGCGAATCTCGGGTAGGGGGTCCCAAACTGTGCATCTAAGGCTGATGCTAACAGGAGGCGGGGGACACAATGTTTTCCCAGGTTTGGGCCCTCTCGATGGAGGTAATACCCTACTTCCTGCTTGATTGATCTTGATGATACGAGTATTACAAGAGTTGATCTACCACGAGATCGTAGAGGCTAAACCCTAGAAGCTAACCTATGATTATGATTGTTGTTGTCCTACGGACTAAACCCTCTGGTTTATAGAGACACTGGAGGGGGCTAGGGTTACACAGAGTTGGTTAGAAGGGAGATCTACATATCTGAATTGCCAAGCTTGCCTTCCATGCAAAGGAGAGTCCCACCTGGACATGGGACGAAGTCTTCAATCTTGTATCTTCATAGTCCAATAGTCCGGCCAAAGTATATAGTCCGGCTGTCCGAGTACCCCCTAATCTAGGACTCCCTCACTGGCCGCGCCTTCCCCCTTGGGAGTCCGAATTGGACAAGGAGGGGAGCGACGCCCCCCTCTTTTCTCCCTCTCTAACTCTCCTTCCTTCCCCCTTCCTCCTTCCTAGTTGGACTAGGAAAGGGGAGTCCTACTCCCACTAGGTGGAGGACTCCCCCTCTCCTTGGCATGCCCCAAGGCCGGCCAGCCTCCCCCTTGTTCCTTTATATACGGGGGCTGGGGGGCAACCTAGAACACAAAAGTTGATCATTGATCTCTTAGCCATGTGTGGTTCCCCCCTCCACCATAATCCACCTCGGTAATATCGTCATAGTGCTTAGGTGAAGCCCTGCGCCGGTAGCTTCATCATCACTGTCATCACGCCGTCGTGCTGACGAAGCTCTCCCTCGAAGCTCTACTATGTCGTGAGTTCGTGGGACGTCACCGAGC
Organism: Triticum aestivum; assembly: GCF_018294505.1. Lineage (NCBI taxonomy): Eukaryota > Viridiplantae > Streptophyta > Magnoliopsida > Poales > Poaceae > Triticum > Triticum aestivum. The sequence goes on from NC_057794.1 coordinate 486,012,414, forward strand.
TGAACGTGTGCAGATCACGGAGGTGCCGTACGTTCGGTATTAGCATCGATCGATCATGAAGATGTATGACTACACAAACCGTGTTGTCTTAGCGCTTCCGCTTTCAGTCTATGAAGGTACGTGGACAACACTCTCCCCTCTCATTGCTATGCATCACCATGATCTTGCATGTGTGTAGGAATTTTTTTGAAATTACTACGTTCCCCAAAAGTGGTATCAGAGCCAGGTTTATGCGTAGATGTTATATGCATGAGTAGAACACAAAGGAGTTGTGGGCGTGGGTATATACATATTGCTTGCCATCACTAGTTGGTTCTTGATTCGGCGATATTGTTGGATGAAGCGGCCTAAACCGACATTACGCGTATGCTTACGCAAGACTGGTGCTATCGACGTGCTTCGCACACAGGTGGCTGGTGGGTGTCAGTTTCTCCAACTTTAGTTGAATCAGATTCAATGAACAGGGTTCTTTCTGAAGATCAAAAAGCAATCACTATACCGCATTGTGGTTTTTGATGCATAGGTAAGAACGGTTCTTACTCAGCCCGTAGCAGCCATGTAAAACTTGCAACAACAAAGTAGAGGACGTCTAACTTGGTTTTGCAGGGCATGTTGTGATGTGATATGGTCAAGACATGATGCTAAATTTTATTGTATGAGATGATCATGTTTTGTAACACAATTATCGGCAACTGGCAGGAGCCATATGGTTGTCGCTTTATTGTATGAAATGCAATCGCCATGTAATTGCTTTAGTTTATCACTAAGCGGTAGCGATAGTCTTAGAAGCAATAGTTGGCGAGACGACAATGATACTTCGATGGAGATCAAGGTTTCAAGCCGGTGACGATGGTGATCATGACGGTGCTTCGGAGATGGAGATCAAAGCCACAAGATGATGATGGCCATATCATATCACTTATATTGATTGCATGTGATGTTTATCCTTTATACATCTTATTTTGCTTAGTTTGACGGTAGCATTATAAGATGATCTCTCACTAAATTTCAAGGTATAAGTGTTCTCCCTGAGTATGCATCGTTGCTACAGTTCGTCGTGCCGACACACCACATGATGATCGGGTGTAATATGCTCTACGTTCACATACAACGGGTGCAAGCCAGTTTTGCACACGCGGAATACTCGGGTTAAACTTGACGAGCCAAGCATATCCAGATATGGCCTCGGAACACTGAGACCGAAAGGTCGAGCGTGAATCATATAGTAGATATGATCAACATAGTGATGTTCACCATTGAAAACTACTCCATCTCACGTGATGATCGGACATGGGTTAGTTGATATGGATCACGTGATCACTTAGATGATTAGAGAGATGTCTATCTAAGTGGGAGTTCTTAAGTAATTTGATTAATTGAACTTTAATTTATCATGAACTTAGTACCTGATAGTATTTTGCATGTCTATGTTGTTGTAGCTAGATGGCCCGTGTTGTTGTTCCGTTGAATTTTAATGCGTTCCTAGAGAAAGCTAAGTTGAAAGATGATGGTAGCAACTACATGGAATGGGTCTGTAACTTGAGGATTATCCTCATTGCTGCACAGAAGAATTACATCATGGAAGCACCGCTAGGTGCCAAACCCGCTGCAGGAGCAACACTAGATGTTATGAACGTCTGGCAGAGCAAAGCTGATGACTACTTGATAGTTCAGTGTGCCATGCTTTACGACTTAGAACTGGGACTTCAACGACGTTTTGAACGTCATGGAGCATATGAGATGTTCCAGGAGTTGAAGTTAATATTTCAAGCAAATGCCTGGAATGAGAGATATGAAGTCTCCAATAAGTTCTACAGCTGCAAGATGCAGGAGAATAGTTCAGTCAGTGAACACTGAAGGAAATATGCCCTAGAGGCAATAATAAAGGTATTATTTATTTCCTCATATCATGATAATTGTTTATTATTCATGCTAGAATTATATTAACCGGAAACATAATACATGTGTGAATACATAGACATAGTGTCACGAGTATGCCTCTACTTGACTAGCTCGTTGATCAAAGATTGTTGAGTTTCCTAGCCATAGACATGAGTTGTCATTTTATCAACGGGATCACATCATTAGGAGAATGGTGTGATTGACATGACCCATTCCGTTAGCTTAGCACTTGATCGTTTAGTTTACTGCTATTGCTTTCTTCATGACTTCTACATGTTCCTATGACTATGAGATTATGCAACTCCCGATTACCGGAAGAACACTTTGTGTGCTACCAAACGTCACAAAATAACTGGGTGATTATAGAGATGCTCTACATGTGTCTATGATGGTGTTCGTTGAGTTGGCATAGATCGAGAATAGGATTTGTCACTCCGATTGTCGGAGAGATATCTCTGGGCCCTCTCGGTAATGCACATCACTATAATCCTTGCAAGCAATGTGACTAATGAGTTAGTTACGGGATGATGCATTACAGAATGAGTAAAGAAACTTGCCGGTAACGAGATTGAACTAGGTATTGAGATACCGACGATCGAATCTCAGGCAAGTAACATACCGATGACAACGGGAACAACATATGTTGTTATGCGGTTTGACCGATAAAGATCTTCATAGAATATGTAGTAGCCAATATGAGCATCCAGGTTCCGCTGTTGTTTATTGACCAGAGACGTGTCTCGGTCATGTCTACATAGTTCTCGAACCCGTAGGGTCCGCACGCTTAAAGTTCTGTGACGATCGGTATTATGAGTTTTTGTGTTTTGATGTACCGAAGGTAGTTCGGAGTCCCGGATATGATCACGGACATGACGAGGAGTCTCGAAATGGTCGAGACGTAAAGATCAATATATTGGATGACTATGTTCAAACACCGGAAGTGTTTCGGGAGG